>NW_027271589.1:1025000-1257500 GCF_040938485.1 Diadema antillarum | reverse complement strand
TATTATTCAGACGGCACGCTTTTTTTTTAATACCGCTCAAGCACTTGGCACATTTTCACAAAGGCGCTATGTTCTCGCTCCATTGACGGCCTGCTTCCCTCGTTTACACGGCAGCTTGTGTATCATAGCCGGCGAGTCCCGGAGGGCTAGCCCGCCCCGCCGGCTACGCACGAATTTCAGTTTGCCTTACACCCCTCCTGGCCGCATTTCTCTTTTTTCCCCTGCTTTTCTTCTTCCCTCTCTTCCTCTTCATTTCTCGTTGCGTGGAGACGATTTCGCAGCGAGTGAGAGGCAGTTTATTGTCTTTGTCAACATTCAAAAGAGGAGGCACAAGAGATCCTTGGGTGGCTTTGGAGATGGGAACACCACTTAGGATCGGTTACAGGCGTGTTGTAACAGCTACGGGATACAAGTGATAGCCGGGCATAGCCGCGGAAACCTGAGCCGGCTCGAGATCAAGAAGCCCCGGACAAACTCTGGGCGACAAGATCTCGTCGACGAGCACACTCTCACGCCCTGCCGATCGAACTCGCGATAAATTTTTCCCCTTTTCCACATCGATTTTTGTTTTCTCTGCTGTCTCTTGGACGATGCGGTGACATCAAATAATGGGGGAGAAGCTAAGCAGACGATGATTAACATCTCGGAGAGTTTTCCAGCAGTTTAAGCTGACGGGGGGACTGCCGCGTAATTGAATTGGAGCCATGAATTTGACCTTCTCGCTAAGGAAAGCTGTGACCTTGCCTAGACGTACTTTTGATGTTCCAACCTCTGATGGGAAAAAAAAACAAGGACGATGCACCTTTTTTTATCTACCATACTTTCTCCCATCTCAAAGACGATCACGCCCGTGCTTCTTCCCTTTCGTAATGTTCCAGCTATCATCTGAAAATGTCAAGAAATTAATTACGACGAGACAACGACGGGTCATCTTGGCTGTCTCATTTATTTTTTAAATCATAGACGGTCAGATGCGATAAAAACTTTCCTATCAATCCATTTGATTATATTAAACAGTTTCAAAATAAAGAGTATGAGCAATAGAATGCTCATTTTGTGACAACCCAGTATCGTTCCTACATTAGTGGCGACAATAAATAAAAAAACGGCTGAGGTTTGATCTCATTTATCAACCCTACGTTGTCGGCGATACAAGAAAAAAAACCTCTTGAACTTAATAAGTTATGAGTAGTTTCTTGCCACTAACTCGCCAATATTTCTCATCTCAATAGCGTTCTATCTTAGTGTTGATTTTTTTTTTTGGGGGGGGGTGAAGTTTTCAGTGTAGATTTGTGCATTTTGAAATTGTAGCGGTACGGTGAGGTGAAGCTTCTTTAATCATCTAGTAAGTAAGTTTAAATTTTTCATCTCCCCCCCCCCTCTCTCTCTCTCTCTCTCCCTCTCTCTCTCTCTCTCTCTCTCTCTCTCTCTTTCGTAGTGGAGTCGACCTCATCTTTGTATTATATCTGATCTTTATATCATTTTTAGATTTTTAGGTTTTTAAGTTTATCTGTTTGTTTGTTTGTTTATTTGTTTGTTTCATTTTCCATCTGATAAGATGGTTGGATAGCCCATATTCAGTTGCAATAGCTGGCCTTTCATAGGTCCAGTTGAGTGTGAAACGGGACCACTTCACAGGGTTATGCACCCAGCTCATTTTATACGATGAATGAATGAAGGGATATTTTTGATGCATGAGTTGTGACTCTTTCACACACTGGACCTCCATTTTATGTCCTATCCGAGGGACAGAGTGTTTTGCCTCTTGCTAGAGGGGACGGTATGAATACACCCAGCATTGCTCAGTGAGACTCGAATATTGAACCCGGGTCCTTTGGATCTGGAGGCAGACGCGTAATCGACTGAGTCTAATCACCGCCCTCTTTAAAATCCATTTTGTTTTTATACCTTACCTTCTCTTTGCTTTGTTCGTTTGGTTGTCGTTGTTGTTCTCTTAATACCTGTCGTTTTTAGTGTTATTCGCGGTGGTTTTCTACGAGCAGTGGTACTTCTTTCTTTCTTTTTTCTTCTTCTTTTTGTTTGTTTGTAGGGGGATATGGGAAAACACTCTTACTCTATACACAACCTTAAACTGGTTCCTTTCCGATGCAGTTAGAACTCTTTAAAAAAATACCCCTGGTTCCCAGGTTTCCCAGCCAAATACTTCCTCAATTTTTTTTTTTGGTATTTTTTTTTTGTTCTCACTCCTCATTTTTACCTGTGAAGAAAGGAGAAGTATAATCTTTTCATGTTAATCGGAGAATAAAAGTGCACAATTCATATGACATTGACTATAATTGATTCGTGATATGATACCCTTCCCACGGCTTTGAAGGAATCACCGAAACGCGACATTTTACTGCTGTAGTTACTGCTTCTTTGCTGCCGTCAATGATGAATGTACTTTATTATGCTTCACGACCGACTGGCCGTTGCAGGTCGGAAGAGGGCGTAACCAAATGAGCCAGAAATAAATTAAGCCAAAGCAATGCTTGATTTTTCCTCCCTAAACAAATGAAAAATATTACAGCAGCGGCTTACACTAAATGAGACACGAACCCCTCTTAAAGGCTGTCGGCCTTGACATCCATCAAAATAAAGAAAAATTGAAATTGACATTTAAAGTGGTTTTTGACAGGAAAAGTCGATCTCACTTGTAATATCAATTGATAGACATGATGACGATAATGCTAATCACAATAACGGTGATGATAATGATGATATCATCAGGATAAGGGGCTTTCATTTGTTCCAAGATGATGGTAATGATACTGTTGAAAGTGGTAGACAAAGGTTGTGACAGGCAATAGATTTCTTCTCTAAATAGCTTCCTATCTTTAAATTGAGGATTTTTTTTCAACAACTTTGTTTTGGTACAGTGATATAAAGGTCACAGTATATAATCGTATTTCAATACATAGCATTTTCCTCTAAGGTTGCGTTGATTTTTATAACTATGTATATGTAAATGTAATGATGTAATTGCAGTTTTGTTGGAATTAAATAAATGAAATGAATGCATGAATGAAATTAAATCAAATGACTGAAATGAAATGAAATAAACTAAATGAAACGAATTGAATGTAATGATATCAAATGAAATGAAGGAAAATGAAATGAAATAAAATTAATGAAATATGTTATGTTGTTATGTGTTATTGTTTATGTAAAAAAATATTTGAGTGATCACTGTATCAAGTTCAAGTTTATTTCGTGGTTGTTGTTTTTTTTTCACAGTAAAATATTGTATAAACATACACTGTAAATCTCACTTTCTTCAGCAACAGAAATTATAGATGTAAATTTGTACAAAGAAAACAATAATTTTCACGTTAACTCTGAAAAACAACTCTTTAGCTGAATGGGATTAAAAACTTGAGTAATTTGAATTAAATGATTTAATGAATGAACAACTAAAGATCCATTAAAAATATGATTTCAACACCGTCTGGATGGCGTGAATGGTAGAAGATATGAGCCTTTGTTTTTTTGGATATCAGCATATAAATAGGACTTTGCTACATTTTACCGGTATGGGCCTACTTTTTGTTTTTTACCATCTCAAAGAACACACAAATGCATTTAACGTTCACCGATTGAAGCTTCCCAATTACTTATAGGTTTATCATTACATGTAATATGTGTGTGTGAGTGTTTGTGTGTGTGTGTGTGTGTGTGTGTGTGTGTGTGTGTGTGTGTGTGTGTGTATGTGTGTCTTTATGTGCTCGCTCCCGCGCAATATAATGCACCGCCACGAGAATTGAATAGATAATGATACGTGGCGAAAAAAAAAAACCATAATAATGAAATTACCATAAAAGATCGAGTCATACAGAAAGGTGAGAACTACTTTATATCGTTTCATGTAAGACCAAAAAGCGTATTGCAGGTCGTTCACCTTATCAACCACAATATACTTCATGTCCATAAAGACACAAAGAAATAATGACGATAGGGTATATACAAACAGTCATATTTGTTGACATTTTTTGCGATTTTTTTCCCGGCAGATTATCATCTACCTCCAATGTGTATATACGTGGCAGCGTGGGTTCTTGTTTTGTTTTGTTTTGTTTTTGGTTTGTTCGTTTTATTGTTTTGTTGTTGTCTTTTTTACTCTATGCCCTTGACCGGTTAGAAGGACGTTGACAAATTTCGGAAAATGAATGCATGAGCTTCAAAGATCTATGGTCAGATTTTTCAACCTCAAATTGTTATTGTATAGGTCGTTATTATTGCCTTCATGCGACCCTTTCTTTCGATTACAATACAAAGCGACTCACTCCCTCCTTAGACCTCAACTCTTCACCGCGTATATTCAACGACGGGGAATAATACATCCGATGACCTAAACGACTGAATAGACTATTGCTCTCTGGCCGTTTGGGACATTGTCTCGTTTCCATGGCGACGCCTCTTCATTCACAACATAAGTAGCGATAGTCTGCAAGTGAGGGTTTTTTGTTGTTTGGTCGTTGAGAGGGTCAGAGAAAGGCGTGTAGAGTGCTCTCAGTGTATTGTTACTCTCGGAGTAAGATAACAGTTAGCATTAAAAGACGAAAATGACGAATACTTTTGTTTCTCAGGAGCAACGACTAAAACAAAAATAATGATTAAAAAAACACCCTTAATCTTGTACAGTAATTTACATACGCAAGTTTCTTCCCCCAACTCATTCTGGACAACTGGTTTCATAAGTTTTAAGATAAACGTTTTGTGCGAAGCTAAATTTTCCGTTCATTAGGGAAAGACGCTACAAGCATAAACAACAACAACAAATAAAAAACTCTCAACACAGTACATGTTTTATCACTCTTAATTCTGACGAAGATCTAAACTGTTGTTACAAAGTGCATTGACAAGGAAGCACTTGGTGTAGATTCGTGTTTGTATTTCCCATGCTTGTTTAGCAAATAAGTCAACATCACTCTTAGAACGCTTTGTTTCAAACTAACATATTTAAAACTCAGTTTTACTCTTTAACAAACTCATCTTCATCCAAAATCTATCTATCGACCTATCTTTTTATCTGTCTATTTTTCTATCTATAATAATGTCTATTTATACGTCTATGTATTTATCTGCCAAATTATCTATCTATCTATCAGTCTGACTATCTATCTATCTATCTGCCAAATTATCTATCTATCTATCAGTCTGACTATCTATCTATCTATCTACCTCTCTATTTATCTGTTTGTTTGTCTATCTATATACCTGTATCAGCCTGTCCCGTGTGTCTGCACAAGAATTATCCTATAATTCGTTTAACACCGGTTCGCCGATACGCAACCCTTGAGTTTGTGTTCAGCTGCCTGCTTTTGTTGTGTCGATGTCCTCGGCGAGCCAATAGGTGGCGCTATTGCTCAATGGGTCTCGAAGTCTGCACCCTGTAAATGACTCCCAAGGGGATACGTGTCAAACCAGATCACATAACGTAAATAATTAAAAATGATGCCAATGATAACAAAGTATACTACCACTACCAATAATGATATTACTCAGTGGCGGATCCAGAGGGGGCGCAACTGGCGCACGTCCCCTGTTTATTGTTGTTAAAACAAAAGAAATTAAAAAAAAAAATGAGGTGAAACCCAGAAGTAGCACCAGGAATATTATTTGCGCCCCACCCCCTTTACGGAATTCCTTTATCCACCCCTGCTACTACTACTACTACTTGTATTACTACTACTACTACTACCACTACTACTATAACTTAAAATAATAATAATAATAATAATAATAATAATAGCAATAATAATAATAATAATAAATAATAATAATAATGATGATAAAAGGAGGTATACATAATATCCTTTACCACTCAATCTGAGTGCTCAAAGAGCATGAAAATAACAGCAATAATGAAAATGGTAATAATGACAATATAATACATATATAATGATAATGACAATATGGTATAATAACAATGACAATACCAACCTGTATGATATCACATACACATATCCATAATGATAATGATACTGATACTGCTACTGACAAAAAAAGATTTACAACTTGAATCTGCTAATTTATCTGATAGAAACAAGTTACATCATAATACATCACACAATCATGAAAGCACTAGTATATGCAGTGCAAATAAATAAATAAATAAATATATATAACAATAATAGTAATAAAGGACATTTATATTGCGCAGCTACTATAATAATATACTCTACTGCGCATTACAAAATGACATGCATACAAGAAATTCAAACAGAAAA
Organism: Diadema antillarum; assembly: GCF_040938485.1. Classification (NCBI taxonomy): domain Eukaryota; kingdom Metazoa; phylum Echinodermata; class Echinoidea; order Diadematoida; family Diadematidae; genus Diadema; species Diadema antillarum. Next base: position 1,251,270 of record NW_027271589.1, on the reverse strand, counting down.
TACATTACTTCAAAAGATGACTTTTCAACCTGGCCTTAAACTCATTAATTGTAACTGCTTGTCTTACAAACAGTTACAATTAATTGTATATATATATATATATATATATATATATATATATATATATATATATATTGAATGAATGTTGCAATCGTTTCCAAATGAGGCAACATTTTTGTGATACAATCCTAATATTTCTGAAGAAGGGTTTCTACCCAAAATCAAATTAAAAGTATCGAAAAGCAGGGAAAAGTTTGTGTTTTTTTGGGGGGGGGGTTTCAGTATGTTGCGTTGAAAATTGCTTTCAAAATTGATTTGAACTACGGAAAATTGTTATAATAAAATGCACATTTTCTTAATGTATTCCGACACCAAAGTCTTTGCAGATAAAAGTTAATACTTTGTCTTTGACGTTGAAATGCATTTTCTTTTAAGAAAAAAAAAGGTAACCTAACAAGTCCGAGTTAATTGCACAGATGAAATTTGCCAAGAGGATCGACAGACGATATATTTACGTTTGGTCTCGGAAAAAAAGTCACTTTCTATTCTTTTTGTAATTATATCAACGATTCGTTTTAGTTGCCAATAATACAGCTTAATCAAGTCTTTCTCTTTGATCTACATTAGATTCTGAGTTCTCATCTCATGCACACTAATCTTCTTATTGGAAATAACTTGTGACATTTTATGAATAATTTCATCTTGAAAAGGGAGGGGAATAATAATCATGTGGTTTTGTTTTTATGTAAGTGTTTTCATAGTCACTGGTCAAGTTGTTTTTTGATAACCTTTTCCTAGCTGTCATTGAAGTCATGCAAAGACAAATGAATTATTGAAGAGTTTCACAACATTCGGGTCTTGTTTGAAAATGTATCGAGACAAACGATGTTTTATTCAATGCTTGATCATCATTAGATCACTAGAACTAATCACTGAATCACCTAGATTTTGATTAGCACGAGAAGTCGCTCAAATTACTGTTCTGCTTGAGTTGCTGTCGGAAATACCAAGAAAGCCATAACATTTTGAAATACCTGTCTCTGCTCTGTCATGCCTTAAATGAATTATTTCTCTGACGAAGCTGACCTTAATTAAAGACTTTACGTCGTTTTTAGAGACATACCGACAGGTATAGAAGGTCGGACAGAGACATCAAAGACAACATAACATACATGTACTGTAAATTTTCCTTCTTCATTGGGTTCCGACACTCGGTCACCAAGTGACTCCAAAGGGTCCGTAGGGATTTTTGGTCTGCCGCCACCTAGTGGCCACGAGTGAAGAGTCGGTGAGATGCTGTGTGATGGTAAATGGCATGTCCTACATCATTCTAAAAAAATATAATTCTGGTAAACAGATTTTTTTAAATCTTAAGTAGTAGATGTAAGTGTCAGGTCTTTCCCAATATGCCCAGTTTTATGTAATAACGTAATTTCAACACTGGCGAACGCTTCGACATTATAGAAAAAAGATATACTTCCTGTCTTTTTGACTATGTGATTTGCATTACTTCATGAGGATTTTCCAAGACTTACTCCGTTATCTTAGAATATGAAACTTTTGAAGGAAATACCAAGGATAGCAAGAAATGAATAAACAGAAAATTCCTTTCATACTCCAAGCCCCAAGTGATCAGTAATATCTTACTACTTGTTTATTGTTAACTTGCTTCGGATGGTGAGGGGGATCTAACAATGAGATGAACTGTAAGTGATACGTCGGTCGTGTATCGCACGCATTTCATGCATGCTGTTGCTGAACATCAAATGTCGCCACCTTTCGGCGAGAAACAGCGGGAAAAAAAAGAATACGTGGCTACTAGGTGGCGCTGGACGACTTGTCTGGTTTGAACAGTGTACATGGTGTATGGACGGTATGACGATGATAATTAAATAGTATCTATTTTCACATTTATCAAGGGATTTACCCAGAGTTGACACTGTTCTTCCACATATTATTTTCCTTGAGGTTCGAATTTTCTTCAATTTGTCTCCCTCTAACAAATGAAATTTGTAAGATCGCAACTTCCGATCTGTAAATGTTTCCGATATGTTTGTTAATTTACAGATCAGCAGTTGCGATCTTACAAATTTCATTTGTAGAGGGAGACAAATAAATTGAAGAAAATTCCAACCTCAACCTTCACCTCTGTATTTGGTATTTTCTTGCAATATTTTCCTTATTACCAACCCGAACAAATACCTTATTGGTAATTTTTATACATGGGTCAAGTCGACATCGTGTGTAAAGAGACAGAAAAAAAATCTTAAAGGATGTAAGCAAAAGGCAGAAATCGAACTCAGGACCTCCAGTTTGAAAGCCATGATCCAATCCTCTATACTGTTGTTGGCATGCACTTATAGCGTTCCATACGTTAAGTTGTGTCGTACATGTATTAGGGAACGAGCGTGGCATAGATAGGCAGAGGACGGCACGCTATGGCAGATATTCACAAATGGCCGCCCATGTGATGGAAGACCGAGATCATTACCAAGAATAAGCCATGCCAAAGTTCATATCTAGGGATGTTTTTAGTCATTCATTACAATTCTATCACATTTTTTTGTTCTGTTTCTGCATTCTGATGTTGCTAAACACATTCCCCAAGTCATACAGTAATCACAGTACAATATGCATTTGACTCGTGGACTGATAGAATGCAGCTCGCGTACAGTATCTCTTTAAAAGAAGATAACTATTCTAGACTGACCATTCTGACCGTTACGATTCAAGTACATAATATATGTATAAGCTCGATAAGAGTTAATGGGTTAATGTTAAGATATCTACATTACAGAAATCAAACATACATAGTTTTCGTGAAACAGCATGAATAAAACTTTTTCATGAACAACTTCATGACCATGACAAAATGATTCCAGATGGTCGCCGTATGTTGAATAGTAGAAAGGCTGTTCGTAATCATTACTGAATATTTTCCTTCTCCTTTTATTGTTCTTTGAGTATCCTTTTCGTTTGAATGTTTTTCTTCTTATTATTCTCCTCTTCTTCTTTTTCTCCGTTTGCCGTTCCACTTCATTTATTCTTCCAATCGGCGAGACTATCGATAACGAACCTTGATATTATTTTCCCATTACAATTAGATTTTCAGCTGTTTTTAAGTGTTTGGCAAAGACCCTATTGCATATCAACTAACAAGAGGATAATCAAATTTATCATGTGATAGTCTCATCAAATTTGTTGACTACCTAATAACTCTACTGAACAAAATCAGGTCGCATTCTTTTTGTTGTGCCAGACTGCAGTCCCAACTGAGTGAGAGTTGTTTTTTTTTTTGACGCCTTTTATAGCCTTTATTCAGACCAATCAAATGAAATTGTTACATTGTAGTGACACAAAATATTTATAATACACTGTTTGACGGACAACAAAAAGGTTTTGTGCAAAATATAGATTAAACATTTATAAATTGTACACACTTGACATGATTCAGTCACCAGTTTGAATAAAGATTTTATCTAAAACAAATACGAGAAACATGAGAGGTGATGGACTTACAAAATCTTTAAAATGTAATCTATTCACCGGTTATAAACATCATGAGAACTGATATCTCTCTGGGTCTTAGGCAAAGGAAGATGCGTTAAGGGCGCCACCTAGAGAAAGCATGGTTATAGCCTGAATGAAAATCACAGGGGAAGTTGCAACCCACTGGTCAATAATACGTAGAATATTAAGTAGAAAATGTGCAGTGTGCTCCCGCGCAAGATTGTTTTGTTTGTTTATTTTTCATATTAACGAGAACAGAGCACGCGGAGTAAGATGTACAGTATATGTTTTTGTTTTTGCTTCTGTTTTGTTTTGTTTTGTTTTTTCCCTTTCCTCTCTGCGCGTATGTGCACGCTCTGTCCAATTTGCCACACGCTGTGACAAATTCGGTATCTCAGTGATACGCTTTTGGAACAGGGCGTTTGGTTTCCTGACCATCGGTAGTTGACCTTTCACTTTTGACGAAACTGACCTCCTTTTGTTGAGAAACACCGATCTTACCAGGGTGGTGTCAAAAAGCCATGGCTCGAGGTGAAAATTGTCTGGAATTGGCTTGGTTGTTTGGAGTCTACTGAATCAATGCTAATTCTGCTTCAATATATATATATGTATCTTTACCGTTAGAAAGTACGATTCAGGCTCTAGCCATGTGTTTTGAAGATCAGTTCATGTTGTGTCTTCTTGAAAACCCCTTATTCCTCTCACAAAATAACCGCAAGTAATGATTCTTGTAGCATATTGACCGTTGACCTCAAAGCCAGCCTTTACAACAGATGGCATCATTCATGAAATTAGAGACGCGCGCGTGTGCGTGATTGCGGTCACATGATGTATGCAATGAAAAAAAAAATCAAGTGAAAATATACACACTTAAACACACACATACGTGTGCGCACATACACACACAGACCCACACACACAAGCACACACACATTCAAGGAAACTGGTGTTAGTGCATTGATGTGAGGTCATAATTTTGTTTTATTTTGTTTTGTTTTGTTTTTTCATTTTTTAGCTGTGACGTGCACGCCGTGAGAGCACTTGGACGGTCGTCTTAAAAGCAGAATGAAATCAAGATTTTCCTTTGACCACTCAATAATCAATTCCCTTTGAACTTATTTTTCGTTTTGTGTGTTTTGGATGTTTTATCAGTTGTAAAACTTCTAATATTCTAAGGTATAAACAAACTAAAAGTAGAGATCATGAAAGTGAAACTCAAGGGGTGTTGTTATTGTTGTTGTTGTTGTTGTTGTCGTCGTCGTTTTTTATTCTTTTTTAAGTGGCTGGGTATACTTAAATCTTACCGGAAGCATTTTTAAAGGAAGAATGTCTACGCAAAACTTCACACCGATGATGAGAAAAATGATGCAGACGCAGAAACAAAAAAAAAAATTCTACCCTATGTAAAGAAGAACACATGATTGATATCAAACAACTATTTTGAGAGTAGAGAGTTTCATGTGATATGATTTTTGGGACCGGGCAAAGTGTTTGGAGGATTTTGATATTGGCTGTGTTCATGAAAAGTTCAGATTCTCAGAAGAAGAAGAAAAAAAGATAGGCGGACACCACTCTTATCCCTTGTTCTTTGATTACCTCGTGTGAATGCATCTTCTATTTTCTAATACAATTTCAGCTTATTTTGAAAGTACGATTAGGAACTTTAAAGAATGGATGTCATGCTTCATATTTCAATATTAGAATCAGGTCTTTATCCCTTAATCGCAGTTCAAGTATCAAAGCGTTCATTAGAAGGATTCTATTTTGAATTTCATCTATTATGATTTGCGTAGGTGTTAGCCCTCCTACGCACAAAAAAAAGAAAGGGAAAACAATGGGTAAGTATACATCTAAATGTGTCAATGCAGATAACGAACATTAATGTATACATCTTTGAATATTCATATAAATTGATTAATGAAGAGAGGACGCAAGACACTGAAAAAAAATAGGAATCCCGTACTGATGATCACGTTTATGATTATGAAATCTTAACTCCGGTCATGATTGTGTAGGGCTCCGGGTTCGCTCACATATTATTAGAGGCAGTACAACTGAGTGGAAGTTAGGAGGCAGCTGACACAGGTCTTGCTTGTACGAGATCTGCTGGCGAACTGTCCTTCCCAGCAATTTCATTGTATAACTGATTCTTGTTCAGGCACTTGCCATTCAATGAATATTCATTATATACAAATAAGTTAACAAATGATCTGAATATTCAGGAGGCTCAACACAGGATCTGAACAAAAGGATAAGTTACTATTCATGACTCATATATGTAAATTAGTAACAAGGATGGTTGCACAGATAAATATTCATGACAGGGAAAACCAATCAGGAGAAATGGAGAGAAGTTCAAACAATAGCTCATGTACTGGTAGAACATGGAGATGTGCCTTGGATGGTATAGGAGAGTGGAGTGTACCATATGTGAAAGAGGTGTGACATGGTGAATTGTATAGGAAGAGAGAAAATCTGAGCTCACTTAACACAGGGAAAATAAATTCAGTTCAAAATACGTCTCTACAATTGTATAGGAAACTGTCCGCCATTACATGTATACCAACGTTTGCTTTTTATGGAAATAATTGATAAACAAACATCAGATTGCAAATCGTCAAAGGAAATTCTATGATGGAGAAAGAGGGCAAATCCTTCCCCCCCCCCCTTCCCTAAGTGATTTGCTAATATTATCAAATCAACCGCATTTTGGAGTTACAAACTTTAAAGATAATATCTTGCACATGCGATCCCTTGTTTTGATGTCCTAAATCAGCACAGGCTCATTGGAACCGACAAACTACTAGCAGGAAAATTACATTATTCACACTCATCTGTTTGAAGATATGTGTCATTTTGCTCGAGGCAAGTACAGTGAGCTTTAAGAGAGCAAAATAAAGGGGAATACAGCTGTACATGACTTCTTTCTTTTTTCCATTTCCTATAACTATTAATGTCGCTTGCAGTTTGGGCAAATATTGCGACTTGAACCAATTGCCCTGTGTTAGTTTACATTTAATAAATTGGTTTGATTTCATTTGACTATCAGAAGCAGTCTTCACTGTTTTCAGTTACAAAAGGGGTTGGGGATTGTGAGAATGCACGAACGTGCAAAATGTACATTTTTGACATAAGATTTACGGAGTGAGCTGGCATAATAATGTCTGCCTTGCAGGTCAATGGCTTTCATTTCCAGGGTGATGTGCATGAGTTCAGACCTATTTCTTAGCCTAAAATGATGATGTGAGATCTGCCTTCTGTGTGAGCAGAAGAACCCACTCCCGTTTCTTATATCAGGGAGGTGAGTCTCACCTCCCTGCTTGCACAGAGACAGCATAATAATCTGTGTCACCGAGATATATTTCACCGGGATATATTTCACCGGAATATATTTCACCGGAATATATTTCACCGGAATATATTTCACCGGAATGTATTTCACCGCGATATATCATATCCCGCTGAAATGGTCACAAACTTCTATTTACGCGCTCATATACACACATGCGTGCGCACACACATACACACACACACACACACACACACACACACACACACACACACACACACACACACACACACACACATTCACCATCAAACGCTGAAAACAGGTGTTCAATACCGACCCCTTGCGGCTTCACCCTTTGTAACTGATTGCCTGCCGTTGGTGTGACGTCACAGAGAACGCTGCCTGTGTACCGTGAAATACGTTACGTTGCATGCAATACGATCCTCAGGTTCCAATCACACGTAGCATCTTTTATTTCTATAGCTATATTCACACATTTCTCCCACACCAATCGTCCCGTGATGGTATCATGTTCCACCAGTTGTAGGTGCATGTCCTTTGCTTGTTCCTAAATAGCTGTCTACAACATCTGAAGGCGTCACTCACACATGGCTTACGACACAAAAAAAAAAACCCACATATTTTGGGATACCTACCTCCTTAATCCTTTTACTCTTTAATCTATCTTTTATATTTGCACATACGCACAGATGCTGTGATACCCAAAAACGCAATACCCTTTTCCAAATCTGGCCCGAAACCATTCTCCCTCTCTCCCAATATCATACTCACTAATATGTCGTTTTCTGTCGATCTCTCATCTCTTATATCCGATACAGATATGTGAGGAGACGTGCAAACGATCACGCATATCCACATACCCACACATCCACCCACCAATACACACACACACACACACACACACACACACACACACACACACACACACACACACACACACACACACACACACACACACACACACACACACACATACACACACACACGCACGCATAAACACAGAAATATCTCGTTGGTATCAAGTTGAGCGTCAGGGCTCTCCGCTGAGTAACCTCAAGGAGTACCGAACTGCTTTTTCCTGGCCGCAGGGGCTGGCGCTCGCCCAAATCTCCCGTCCAGCTTACTCCATTATCCCGTGGCAGAAGTGTGGGTCGGGGGCAACCTACTCCACTAGAACATAACACAGGGGAAGAATTAACAGCAACGGTGAACTTTACGGGCCCAATTTTTACCAACAACAAAACAGATGAAAATTTTACATTGGGATACCGTTATGTCTTTCATTTTAGTATACTCATCCAGATAATAATGTATGTTTGCTCATTCTTATTCACAGTGTTTAATCCTATGGGATCTCTTCCTTGCTTACGTAAAAGTCTTTGTCAACTAGAATACATCCGCACAAATGCTAATAATCGAGCGAAAAGCCGCCAAATTTGGAGATGAAAAATTTCAAGGTATAGGTATGAATTTCGTTTCAGCCGGTCTTGAATTCCGAATCAAATACACTGCATAAATTCATGCTGAATTAGTTTCTTTAAAAGTTATAAATTCACGTTAAACTCTTATCAAACAAAGATGTAAACCACCTAGTTTACCTCAAGCATTGTACAATATACAAAAATATACTGTCAGCCAATTTTCTCCAATCACAAATGAGGCATATCTACAAGAAATATACGTAGAAAGCAAGATAAATCACCTGTCATGCTTGTGGTCAAAACGATAGAGGTCAGTAGCATTTCACTCTCCTTTTAAGGGGGCAGTTTACCCAACCCTACATTGCATTCAATGAACACAGAAAGATTCGACATGACATAAAGTCATGTTATGTCTCAATAATTTAACATCAGTCAGATACAAAAACAAAATTTCCTTTTTTTCAATGCAAGAGATAGAGTCCCAAACTTGAATCACTGGTTAACTCAAAATTTCTGGAAGTTAATGCAAACGATGACTCCACTTTAACTGATCTACTTTTATCTCCGTACTATTGATTGATTGATTGATTTGAATTTATTTCCACCTTTTTTTCACAAAACAAGAAACAAGCAAGACTGTTACAATCAAATTGAATTAAAATCATTATATAATACAATGACCTTTTTTCATGGCTTAAAAGACAGTCAAAACGTATACTTTGGCATCAAATGGTAATCCAAAATAGTAATAGAAACAAAACTGGGGGTCGATGTAAATGAGATATCAGAAGATAAGAAATATTCATTTTACCTTGCTATGACTATAGGTCTCCTTTTAATTCTCTCGGGCGCAAAGCACGTGTCAATTTGTCTCCTGAAGTTCCAGACCAAACAAAAGTACATCGTTCTCTGCTCGGCCGGAAAAAAAAAACGAGAAAGGAAAATGGAAAGCAAGAAAGAGAGATGAAAAGGAATTCTTTCCTCCTTCCTTTTTCTGATTTTGTCTGATGAGGCAGAGGAGTTAAATTAGAAATTGAAAAATCCGCTCGAATTTGACGAGAACCATCAAGGGGTGGTTGTCGGGCAGCCCCACCGAGATGCAGTCTCACCCTCTTGGGGGGTGCGTCAGACCCCGCCAGGCCTTCCAACCAGACGTGATGTGGGTGTCATTCTTCCCCCCTCCCCACTCCCCTACCCCCATCACCAGCCCTCCTTCCCCCCGAAGTTGTTCCCCTCATACCTCAATCGCTCCCTGTCGGGCGCGCTTCTTTTTGCCTCGTCCTCAAACCGACATTCATGTTGCAGTTATGACCGAATGACTCCACAACAACAACAACAACAAGAAACCCCAAAATTGTTAGGCAAGGGAACAAAGCGGGTGGCTATGGTAATGATGCTCAATCATTTTTTTCTCACCTCTACTTTTTTTTTCTCAACAGTCTTATCAAAATACCCAAGTAGTTTCCTTCCCTCCTAATCGTGAACGTCGGGAAACATGCTACAGGGCGTAAGTGCTTGGTCTATCGGACAATAACCTCAACGTGAGGGGAATATATGAGAAATCACAAACTGGTTTATAAGACTTGATTTTTTTTTTTTGACAAACATGAATATGTGGGAATTCTTTCTTCTTCATGAAGAGAGGGCATGGGGAGTCAAGATTTATTGGGCTTACGAGCATGGCATGGTTCATTCTTACTTGAACCTTAGAACTAGGACAAAGTTGAAGACAATTTCGGTGGTTTGGGGAGGAAATTCGTTTTCATTGGGAGCGCGTCGAGAGAGTCACGTACTGGTAGCCGAACCACGTTTGTCGCCTGCGCCGCAAGCTGAGCGAAACGTGGAGCCCGAGCGGGCGGATGGCACGAACCTCCCCGTACCTTCGGCTGGGCTACTGCCAATTCATCGGTGGGATGCCAATGGAACCGCTTTGACGAAAAAACACAAACGAAACGATTTTGTGAGTAAAACGAGACAAACTCATTTCAGATTTGTTTTCATATTTTATTGTTTGCTCCTTCATGCAGTTGTGCGGTCTTCCAGGTGTTTTCCTCTCATAACAATGAACTCTATGCTTTCTTAATTTTATGGTGTGTTTTTTTTTTCTTTTGGTAATGCTCTTTCTTGTTTGCTAGTGATTTTAATCATGTATTATTGAGTAGTATGTATCATATCTTGATCAATTTTCCATCCCCTGGAACATTTATACATGTATCACGTTCTTTAATTGCTGGATTCTATGAAAGTATTTCCTGACATGGAGAACGGGAGAGGTACTCTTAGAATTATTTAAAACCGATTCTTCACGCAAGAAAATGGTTGTGCAGTTGTCATCAGACATAACGAAATTATTTCATTCGTTATGTCAATTGCAACCAGTGAATCACCACGACATGCATCTTCTTTTTCCTATTCAATTCAATATCATTTTAGTTTCTATCCGATAAAGAGTTAAACAAAATACAAATTCAAAATACAAAGTATGCAAACAAAATACAAATGCAAAATACAAAGTATGCATTACACAATCATAATGTTTGATAAGTTTGAAAAAAAAATACATAACGCAATGTGGATCGTAAAGTATATAAGATATTATAGTATGTACAATTAAGTAGAATAACTAAGAACGCCTATGCATGCTTTGAAGTTTGACAGAAAAGAAAGTATGGAAAAGAGTGGTCCAGTATAATGCAAGGTTTGTAATACGTGAATCACTCAAAATCATAAGTAAACTATACATCCTAACTATAAACAGTAATTATTGTAGAGTGAAACAAAATACAAAATACAAGGTATGCATTACACAATCATAATGTTTGATTAGTTTGGGAAAAAATACATAACGCAATGTGGATGGTAAAGTATCCGTAAGATAGTATAGTATGTACAATTAAGTAGAATAACTAAGAACACCTATGCATGTTTTGAAGTTTGAAAGAAAAGTAAGCATGGAAAAGAGTGGTCCAGTAAAAAGCAACTAGGCTTGTAAATACGTGAATCACTCAAAATCATAATAAGTAACTACATATCATCACTATAGACTTTAAGCAGACTAATCTTACAGTGTTTAGCGTACAGGCACTATTCGCTGAGCTCATAAGCAGATAGTGAGCACATTTACAGGCAGTCATTCAAGCTAATCAAATGTGGTGCCTATATTAAACCTTAACACAAAGACCAATATAAGAATATAAAAGAATTCATATCCTGGTAAAAGTAAAATGCTTACAAAGAAGTGTTTGGTTCTATGCTAAGATTGTCGGAAATCCCTATTAGCGTCTTGATAACAAAGTGAAGTTCATCAATCACAACATTTTTTTCTTGCAGGGATTCAACTTAAGTATTGATGTAAAAAATAATTTTAGATAGGACCCCCTATTATTTCATGTTTGCCGAAAGTTGCAGGAAAAACTTCTATCATCATTATTTATAGTGATTATTTCGTATTTACCGAAAGGTTTAGTAAAGACTTCTGCCATATTAAAGTATGTCACTAGTATCTTGTTTTGATAATCAGTTCTCCTATCTTTAATTATAAAAAAAGAAACAGCTATCGAATGTGATGAACATTTTTACAGCCATAAGTTACCATGGCTGTGGTGGTCAATATTACATGATGATCTTAAACTTATGATGGATAAGAAATGTTTATGAGATATTTCAATTCAACATACTTTAAGATACTTTCATTTTGACGCAACGGAAAGTGGAGACTTTGAAGTAGGTGAATATTCAACGCAATCATTTTTTTTTGTGTGTGATAATTATTCTTAGACAAACGGGATGTACATTGCTGAGTAAATGTGAGATTTATCCTTTCCACTTCCCCAGACTGAGAGTTACGATATGGAACGTTTTAAAAAAGTAACCAAAAATCTTACTCACATGATTTATCAACATTTATGACATTTGTAATGTCATGTATCAATCATAAAGTTCATAGAATTCCCGCAATTTCCATATATTAGATCATTCTTCAGCGTGCTGGGGATTATCAGTCTTGCCTGATAGCAAACATTCTTAGTTTCTAAAAATCTATTAACCAGCAGAATCACGCACAGTAAAAGAAAGATTCGGTCAATAATTCAAAAATAATGTAGGACGTTGAATTATTAGTTTGAACTCTTATGAACACATGCACGTCTTGTTTGTTCTTCGTTCGTATTATTAAAGCTATAACTGAATCAAAATAAATCAAATGACATGTTAAACTTAATGTTATCAGAACTGACCTTTTAGATATAAGCTCTTGTCACAAGACAGCGAGCAAGATAACACTCCATCAAATAGATCCACTGTAATCCTTTTTTCAGTGATTTATTTTTTATCATATTTTTCTACTGTTATATTTGCTGCTTCTTCAAACTAAAATCATTGATAAAGATTTTGTGTTTGAGGACACGCAAAGTCGATGGCTTTCAAGAGAATTCGAAGCTGATTGCTTTATTATTTTAACAAAGCAATTTTAATGACTTACATTTATGTAAAAGTAGTATTACTGCTCAGACGAGATTTCAAGGAAAGACTGAAGTGAGTAGTCAATAAAAAGAATAGACAACAAAAGTAGTCAAAGTATATTTGAAATTATGATAGATACAGTACTACCTTTTGTCTCACTTTTGTAGTGTTTTCAATAACAGAAATGAAACCTGGTCAAACGCAAATAGAATTCGTTTTTCTTCATACACTTTGATACTATTCGTGTCCAGAAAAGCCAAATTTATTGAAACTTTAGGTTAAAAAACTCGAGGAGTATAAAAATCATTTCATCATTTAATTTTTCAGATGATAGCTAATCGTCTGATTAAAACACCGAAAGGAACGATTTATATCCATCGATGAATTGACAGTATACTGCTGAAATAGGCCACCAAAAGTAGATTTATGAGTGATATTTCATAATCTTTAAACTGTCGAGCCAATATGGTACATACATATTACACTGATATAATTACACTCAATTTTCCCCCATATGTCATGTACATTTTGACGAGAATACATGTTAACAAGCAAGCATTTTGCAGTTACTGATGCGTTTTACATGACTACTAATCCGCTTTGATTTAGACTCCTTGTTACTCCCCTCTCAATATCTACAGCAATGAATGGTTAGTAATTTTTGCTGTTGTTGTTGTTGTTATATCATATGTACATAATGCTGTATTTTGATTTAATATTTTTCCGTATTCACTGGGATTAATGCGCTTAGAAACGTCAGAATCAAGCGCTATATAAGTGTTATTTATTATTATTATTATCATTATTATTATTATTATTATTATCATTATTATTATTATTATTACTAGAAGTAGTAGTAGTAGTAGCTTCGGGGTTTTATCTAGTGTTTGAGTGACTTCATGATGAATGTAAAATTAATATATGTAGGTCATACGTGTATCGCTTGTATTATACTCTCTATATGAACATCCAGATAAGAAATCGAAAATTTTAATTCATGCTTCAATTAGATAGCAGTAGCTACGCTAGGAAAAATGAAGTGCTACATGCTTGAAATCACACAAATTTATACACAGAACATTGCCAGAAGAGATGAGTTGTTGTAGGTCTATGCGACGTGGATGGTACCCTAAAAATTGATTTTTTGCAGAAAACGTTCATTGTTTTGATGAATATCACTGAAAATGTGACAAAATTACATTACCAGCTAAATTGCTGAGAGGTTTCATGTTTTTCGACAAACATGAGATTTATCATCATCTCGACCGTCAATTCTGTGTGATTTTTGTATCCTCTATCTTATCAGATTTAAGGTGCTTTTCATTTAATTTGTTGCTGTTTGTGATAGTAACCAAAAAGTGCCTCATAAGAATAACTGTTATAATCGTGAATATTGTACTGGTTTACACGTCCAATATGGCTGTCATATATTGAAACTCCTTTCGCCTATTTCGTTTGCTTTCTTGGTTTAGTTTATTTTCGTATTTCATGCAGATATATATATATATATATATATATAATCATAAAATATAGTGCAATTTCATAATCAACAAGCGCACATAACAAATATATGTCCTGTTTACCCTCTTTTTCTTCCTCTTCGAAAAATGTTGAAACATTGTACTGCTACTCTTTTTTAATTTCATTCGTTTCTGGTAGTAATATTACTTCCTTATTATTATTCTTCTCGTTCTCTCTCTCTCTCTCTCTCTCTCTTTCTTTCTCTCTCTTATAGAGCTTTTTCATTTTCGACTCATTTCAGTATCTTATGATATTTCAGCGTGAATTCAATATGCCTAATTTGCCATTGTACCTAATCGAATATCAATTTGCTGAAATAAAACTTGGTGCAATCAACTCAAACTAATGCTACATTTACTGTAATTCTATTGACTAATTCACAAAGTACCTGCCGTTACACCTGGTATGCATCAAATATTACTGCAATATAATTCATTTCAGTTAAACAACTCGTAGCAAAATAATGCAAAATGTATTGTGGAATTGACTTACCATTTTATAGAACGGTGGAACATAATAATAATGGTGCACTCTTATATCATATTTCTGTAATTATGTATTATGAAATATACATAAATACACAAATATACACAATTTCAACAACATTTAAAAGCTTTTAAATGCTACATTGTATATAGATGTAACCTATACCAAACTATTTATAATGTATCCATGTGGATATTGAATTTAGATTGAGAAATAGAAACTTTATTAAAACGGTCCGGTAGAATAAAGCGCTTTAATGCCGTTTTAGATTTTTATCACATATATACATACGCAATTTTTATTTCATCCTAAATTGATATAATTACTAGTTTCAATTCAAATTTGTTTATTTGTGTTTTAATTTAGGTCGTTTTGTTTTGGGTATAGTTACAACTTCAACACTATTTTAAAAACTTTCTGATGCTGCATTTCTGTAACTCTACCAAATGATGTAACGACATGAATGTTTTTATTCAAATTGAGAAATTGAAACTTCATTCAGTTAGGATAAGATAAAGATTATCCACATATTGTTTGCATAATATTATATATTACCTTATTGACTTTTCATTTATCATCAGATTTCTTAAAACTCATAGAGAAAGAATGAAAATTTGAAAAGATTTATGTTCTTCAGTTCAAGGAGTGAAACGATGTAATGTGGGTTTGGAACAAGCCAAATGACACTAATCAAAGAATAAAATCAAAAGCTGGAAATCAAGTTAAAGGGGCTCAGAACTCATCAACTGCTTTTGGAACGATATTTTGAATACTTGGTGAAGGAAATCAGTTTGCCATCACCGTGATATCAGCTAAGCACAAGACATATCGCACATTAAGCATCATTATTATTTCGCATCAATTCCAATCACATGTTTTTGTCTGCGAAGGTGGTTTACTAAAAAATGAGATTGGAAAAACAACAAACACATATAATTTAGAGAGAGAAAATCTACTTATAGGCGTTTAAAATCTGTTGTGAGGTATTATTTTCTTCATTATCACTTCTCAAAGTTAATATTGCCTATGTTGTCAAAGTTATTTCGGCTGATCTCAATATCAAAATCATAAGAAATATCGAAATGCCTATTGGTCTTGATTCCAAAAGTCATTGTAATTTAATGGTATTTTTTGTATTAGTATAGGAAAACTGCAAGGAGCACAAAATTATAGAAATATTTATCCAAGTGGTAGCGCTGAAAACTTAATGAATAAGAAAATATGTCAAAAGAAATTGACGTAGGTGACTGACACAGATGCAAAATACTAAACATATTGCATGTGTTCTAATTTTGCAAGCATATACCCATGTTATCTTTCATAACGTCATATACGAAACATGTAGGCCTTGGGTTTTCTTTAGGAATATTTCTACTGTTCGGGACTGACGAACTTGGACGGTTGTGGTACTATTTTATATCCACGCGGATAGTCATCGATTTTTTCAATGGAAAAGCTTCAAACAGTAAACGATGGCAGGTAACTCTGTTGAAATTAGTATTTTCGTGTTACTGCTCTCTAAGGCTTCAATAATGTCTGACAATTTAGTGCAGTGATCAGGGTGATGATAATAATACCAAATCACAGAATGCCGATGTTGAAAATATTTCACACGCTGAAATATATGTGAAAATATGACATTAGCCATCATATTGATTGATTTTTTTTTAAATCAAGATAAAAAACATAGCTGATTATTTAAAAAGTGGCAAGACACTTTGATCTGCCCAATAAGAGACTTCGGGAAAACAATTCGGGTAACATGTTTATGTGCAAACATTTGTTTTGATTTGGAAACAACGAAAATGAATTGACTATTTTTAATTGACATAACGAAATGAATCTCCCCTCGACAGTGGTATTTTCACAAAAATCTACCTTATCGCGTGCGCACACACACACACACACACACACGCACAAAATGTATAAAACCTTAGGATGAAACTAAAGTGGGTTTCCTTAAGGTCCAAAAGAACTTTTTGGATTTTTTGTATAGTTCTATTTCAATTAAATAGACAATTTGAACTTAATAATTTAGAGCAAAAGGCTTTACTGTCAGTTGTTACGCGTGTGTCCCGCGTTTTGCTCTTCTTCATATATTGAAATTTCACGCAATCGCTATTTCAAAATATTTGTGATTTTTTTTAATAAGGTTTAATAAGAATCAGACAGTTATCAACCATGTTGATTTCTGTAAAGAACAGTAAAGTCACGTCGTAATATGCAGGCATATGACTGATATAAAAATCTGACTATAGATGAATGAATAAGTAATTACATGCAGTGTATATATACAGAGAGAGGGGGACGAGAGAATTGTTCAGTGTAATATTCCTACTAGTATTTTCAAATATTGAATATTCAACAATGGTACGAACTCCGGATGCATATATAAACTAGTAATCAGATTCATATTTACAAAGAATTTGCAGAGCATATTCTTCTTCTGTTCTTACGAGTTGGTAATTCATCTGAATGGAACTATATAGAATTTAAGTAAAATGTTATTCTTCGTGTAATGAGTTATCTTTGTAGTTACAACTCTATTTATGTCTTTGTCTGTCGTCATCTGAAAGAGACGATTTTGATACAACCAAAATACTTTTTCTATACTTGTGAGACATTGTGTCAAATCGTGAGAGGTATGAGATTATTGTGAGAGGCGGTATATCAGTGTATATATAGATCAAAGCTTATGATCTATGTCATTGGCTAAGTTCTTGAGTTTTGTAGTACCTGGAGTGACGAAATAAGAGTTTGTTTGTTTGTTCGCTTTTTTACCAAGTTTACAGGAGTTTTTATCTGGTAGTTACTGGAAATTTCAATTACTACACTTTAATTACAATTAAACTTCCCAGCATGCCCAGTATGTTAACTTACTGTTATGTTCAAATGTCTATAATTCTTATGCGAATGCTGCTGATGTTTCATTTAACGTGTTTCCCCTCACAAAAATCTTGGAAACGTTATGGTGATGACGATGAAACTCCAATAGTTTGCATCCATTTTATTTCACTTGACTATTGTCTCTTCAAAGCAGCTATCTATCCCAAGTATTTGTCCATTTCTTCTAACTTGGAATTACACATATTGAAAGCAAGTTTATTTTTTCATTAGTCAATTACATCAAAACCGAAATTTCGTGACAAATATACAGAAAGTTCGATGTCAAACTTTTCGCCCTTGTCAGGAGTCTCCTCCACCTCAACGGAAGTCTTTTAGTAGTTGCATCGGAAAAGTCTGATCGATAAAAACGAGTTAACTCCATTTTTGATTTCATATATTTGCGATTGCAACCGCTCAAAAAAAGAAGATGATGATAGAAAACATGACGTATATTAAAACATAACATCAAGAATATTCCTTGTACTGCAACAACTAAAGCACCATTAGAAAGAATTTATTTTGCTCTATCTGATGATGAACATACTTTTAAATGTTTAAAAATGGCTCTCAACCAGTATTTAGATCAACCTCTTCATTCGCAACAAGGAAAAAAAAACTTGATGCAAATATTATTTCATGATTCCTCCTCGTACTAATGGTTCACATACACACACATACACACAAACACATACAGTTACACATATGTAAGAATATATGTGCCCTTATACTTTTTTTAATTCTTGTTCCATATTCCACATTTTTGTAGAAATTTTACATTCCATTTGGTTTCGAAAAAAATACGTTTAATACAACAGCCAATATGAGATAAACTTACAGAAATGTATAAGGACATTATAAACGATGAGTAATATAAGGAACCTACTAAAAAGCAAAGCTTGTATGATGTATAGGCTTTAAATTTATAATATAAGCGTTTATATAATATAAGCGTATAATTATGATATATCTACGTTTATTGTCGATATTCTTCACTAATCTTCTATGCAAAGCGCCGAAACTGAAGACCAAAGGACTAATAAAGATATTTAGAGCGTAAAGGATACACATTACCCTTGACCTAAGTTTTCACTTATGAGCCTATAACGTAAAATTTTATCCTTTTTTTACGCCTATATCAAATGCTGTGTTGGTATAATGTTGGTGTATTCCTAGAATTTTGGTGTAATTGATTTTATTGCATTGTAGAGAAGATCATAAGACTCATTATGTTAAATAGATCTATCTTTCCAGAGTCCTGATTTCATTTCTTCTGCCTTAGGATGTAACATGCTGACTTTTGAGGGTTTTTTTATTTTCAATTAAATCAAATCCGTAATTACGTTGCAAGGATTGCAGCAAACTCAATATAGAGATATGTATATATACTCACGTCTTAGGTGTATATATACATGTATATAATATCAAGGCCCGAAACAAGCGAATGTTTTTTTATCTTTAAGTGGCCCATTTTGAAATTTTGTAACCCCCCAAAATAAAAAAACATAGAAAGTAACATAATTTGATAAAATGGTAAAATAATAAAATAGATTGTGATAGAAAGGTGAAAGTTCGCATATTCAAATGCTTCAAATACCAAGTAATGTGACGAAGAAGTCATAGAGAAAACATTGAAGAATACAATAATCTAATGAAATGCCAACACAATTATAAAGCATGATCAGTATGTGAAAATTGGCAGGTATGATAAAGTGCTTCAACTACCTTATACTGCATGCGACTAAGTTAACTAACAAAGTTAAATGTTAAGTATCACAAAGTCAATACTGAATTTCGTCAATATTTGAATTGAATCTTAGACACCACAGTTTTATGAAATGATTTTATTCAAGGTCACTTTTTTGGAAATATATATTATATATAAACATACTAAGGGCACGATGTGGTCAACAAGAAATCACAGTTCTTTCCCTTCAATATGACGTTGTGTAGGAAAAGTTGCAGTAAATCTAAGGTTAAATATCAGATGTAACGTATGTCCATACTGCAGGAGAGCAGCACACAGCACACGCACACACACACAACAACAACAAAAAAGGATGCCTTATTACTTGAGCTGAAAAGCAATTTGTTTAGTGAAAATTATTCAGATTTTCTACCTCTTTGAAACTATATTGCTAGCACTGATCAAAGCGTAATAGGAGGACAAAATAATCTGTCAAGAGTTAAAGATAGTAAATAGAAGAGGTTAGTTTGAGTTGACAACTATTTCTAACACAAAAATTGCTAAAGAAAGTCGAAAATGATTACCGGTTTGTGATATAATATAATGTAATCTATCCCCCCCCCCAAAAAAAAAAAAAAATACTTGAAAGATTTAACGTTCAAAATGACTTTATATGAACTTAATATTTATGACTCTTATGAACTGTTGCTCCTTAAACAAAAGGAAAATACAACAAAAACAATGCGCATCATATTTTCCGTCAAAGAAGGTTCAAGGTGAAAATACTACGATATCCCGATACACAAATATTACTTTAAACGTTACTTTTCTGGTTTTGATATGAAAACGGCTAACCGTTAGCATAAGAACACGAAAAATGTTTTGCTACAAGGCATAAATAGCTTAAGACTGTAACATTTGAGTGAGGCATCAGTCAAACGGAAAAAAAAAGGAAAAACGCATACCTCGACGGCTTCGGATAATATGTCATAAAAGGTATCACGTTATAGGAGCTACCCTGGTATTCCTTTCATAGGGGTGGTGGTAACGAGAGAAAGGGGTGAGAGGGGGAGGGGGGGCAAGGAGGGAACAAGAAAGAGAAAGAGAGAATGAAAACTCGAAAACACGCATTATTATGAGAACTCTTTTTACACGAAAACATTCGCGCACGGTTACACTCCCCCCTTGTGACAGCCTGATCTATTCCCCCGTGCGCATGCGAGGGCATATACATTGACACTGTCGGCCCATTGAAGAAATGCATAAGATGGAGAAGAAAAAAAAGAGACCCCATGTATCTCGTATTGCTTTCTTCGAAATACGTTCAACGAACTCGAGATAGAAAGCGCAGGGAGGGAGAGAGAGGAAGAGAGAACACAGCCTGCATACACGCGGTGAAAGTTTTAGCCAAGAGTTCTTTACCCGCGCAGTCCCCTTTCTCACCGGTGAAATCAATTGGTATTTGCAAGCAAGAAAAGCAACGTATCTTTTAAGGCAAGGTAAACCATGTGTCTATTTTGTCATGTGACTATTTTCACTACCTTTTTTATTCTAATTTTTATGGTTTGTCAAATATTAGTCTAGTCTCCCTTTTTGATGGCACGCCCTTCAATATAGTAATCAGTTCCCACGTGCTCTGTATGTACTTAATTGTACCAATGGTGTCTCAAAATATCAGAATATCAAGGGACTGAAGTTTCTTTAAATCAGCGACTGAATCAATGAATGCATGTATGAGTATTTAAGAAGACGGTCACTATATACTATTAATTGTTTTTTAATGAATTATTTTAGGTCCAGATCAAAGTTATCTCAGTCTCTATATTTCATCACATCGTATCTAGGAACATAATTTATATGCCCTTTTCCGGGTCCACGTACTCATAATCCTTTCTTCTCCTTTTTTTACAGTTCATTCTAGCTCCTCCTATCGAACAATTTCTATTCTTCTTATACATTTCCTATTGCTACATTACTTTCTTTCTTACCTTGCTGTTCAATTCAGCTGGATTTATTTCCCAGCTTTTCCGGGTAATGATTTATTCAGAAATATTGTGTAATAAGATGCAAAATGTTTGTTTTAAACAATCCTTCCAAAAATCGTCACCTTTCATATCAATCAAATTGTTCTATCATTGTTCTGTATTGTTCTGTAATTGTTCTCTTTTTCCCTTATTCTTGTTTTACCCTTTTTCTTGTTTTATGGTGTAAATTGCAAACCAGCACAGCACATTCTCGCTAGAAGTCGAGTATATCATACTAATGTTTCAGATGTGAACTGCGAAAAGATCTTCGAACATTTGCAACTCGACGGGGCGGAACAAACGCGTCCCCGAAAATTACCTCTCTACAACACTGACATCTAAAGACATGTTGCGCATTTTCTTTTACAACCTTATCGCCTCTCGTTCACTCACATCCCTTTCTCCATCCCCCCCCCCCCCTCCCTCTCCCTACCTCTCTTTCTCACTGCCTTCCTCCCCTACCTATTCTTCTTATTCATAATATCAAGCCACTTTTTTCCCCTGCCGCATGGAGTTGATAAATTCCTTTATATTCCTGATAATAGAAGCGTGACATTCATTCACGTACCTATTGGCCTCACTAATATAAGCACAGTGAAGGCAGTCAAGACAATTTGGCGGGGAGCAGCGCGATCTCTCGCAGACGATCGCCCCTACCCTCTGCCTGCCATCACCCTATTTGGCGCTCCGCATGCAAAGGTCCGGAGGAAGACTCTCCCCCATTGATAATTCAGCTACGCGGTATCATTTCTTACAGGCCGCTTAAAGATAATCAGAGGATCTAAGCGAATCCTTCCAAAACTTTGTTAACTGCATTCTTGTTAACTGCATTCTGCTTTTTTTTTGTCCCTCACAGCCCTACCGGCCCCTACCGGCAAGCCGGTCATATTGTAACAATTTTCGCGCTCATTTAGTTAACTGATCAGAGTGAAATTACATCAGTGGCCCGTTGCATAAAACTTACCGTTGAATTTCAACGGTAACTACCGTCAAAATTAGGCGTCACAGCCAATCAGCATCAAGGATTATAAAATCTACCGCTAATTTAAAGACTTACCGCTAGAAAGGAGCGGTAAGTCCAGCGGTAAGGGTTTTATGCAACAGGGCACTGATATGTAAGCAACTTCTAAAGAAAGCTCCTGGTTTTTTCTTATCGTCATTCTCCAGGCAATTGCCAGGTGTACGTGGGGTTGTTTTTTTCAAGATGTCCAGAAAATAGAAAGTCACGAAGAGGGGATCTTATGATTCTATAAAAAGTGACACTTCGTATGCGGACCAACATATTTTTTGAACAAACACAACAAAAATGTTTGAAAAAAGTCTACATGGGAACGAGGTTTTGTCGTCGTAACATTAAATATCGATGCAATAAATGATCTTACAGTTGTTACCTCATTTGGTCTGATCAAAAATGCAATCCTCGTTAATATATATACATATATATATATATATATATATATATATATATATGTGTGTGTGTGTGTGTGTGTGTGTGTGTGTGTGCGTGCATGTGTGTGTGTTTGTGTGAATATGTTTGGAGAAAAGATTAGAAAACATGAAAACGACACTCTTCATCCTTTAACCAATGTCGGGGTGGGGTTGGCGGGAACAATGTTGCGGTTAATATGGATTGATGTTTAAAAAAAAAAAAAAAAAAAGATGAGCGGTGGGCTCAGAGGGGATATCGAAACCAGAAAGCCGAGAAAGTGTTTCTGAATAACTTTCTGTCAGGACCCATATCTGTGATCGCCCATCATCGTCACATATTTTGAATTATCATTTATCATCTTTCTTTTGTTAGAATCAAATGACAGGTCTCACCCCCTCGCTAGCGTCTCGGCGAAACTTGATTCTCTTTAACAACTGGATATGAACAATAACATCCTCGCAATTGTAATAGATCCTTTGTAAAGTGGAATTCGCACACTACTGAGTATGCATGTAATCGTAAGTTCATTGTTGCGTTTATTGTTGCATAGACTATAAATTAGGTTGGAAATCGGAGAAGTTGCACAGTGCTCAAACAAAATAGATACATGAATAGACCATACTTTTGAATTAAATTTCGATAACTTGTTTTTTTTTGTGACTATTGTATTGTCTTCCGAAAATGCCGAATGAACAATGATGGTATCGATGATTGTGATGATCATAGTAATTATGATAATAATGATAATATCAACAAAAATAATAATGTTGATATTGGTAATACTAATGATACTACTACTACTACTGCTACTAATGATAATAATAATAATAATAATAATAATAATAATAATAATAATAATAATGATAATTATAATAATAATAATAATAATAATAATAATAATAATAATAATAATAATAGTAATAGTAATAATAATAATAATATTTTGTGGTACATTGTATAATCACTCGAACCTGAAGCATCAGAGTGCTGAAAGTTGCCTGCTGTATCCTGTCTACGGAGAGAATGGACCCCAGTTCACGCCTGAGTTAGGTGAGTCCACACCTATTTAATCTCACTCGATAACAGTGATGGATATAAAGACTGTAAAAGATAATTCATCTAACGGTGGATATGAGTCTGGTTCTATGAACCGTCTCTCACCCGTCAGGAGAGACGTGGATGGTCAGGCGTCTCCTGGACGTAAACAAAACACTGACCATGATCAACATGAGAAAATGATTGACAATGTGCAGAGACGAAAGTGGAGTAGAACAACCAACAAAGTTGTAATGAAGTGTTACTTTAAAAGTGAGCCAAGGAAGAGAGGTTATCGACAGCGCATGAAGCGCTTTTGGGACGAGGAAGAACTCTTTGCAATATCAGAGCAGAGATTAGCTGATCAAGTCAGAGCTATAAGAGTAAATCGATGGTTCTCTGAAGTCGAGTTGGAGATAAAGAGAGAGGTGGAGCAGAGAGATACAAATAACGATACATTGCAGAATAATAGACCCATAAATGATAACTGTGCTCCAAATACCACGCTCCACGCTAGTGATGAGGACAATGAACAGATGGGGGCAGATACGGAAGCATCACGAATTGAATTCGAACTCTCTGAAGAAAAAACAACAATAAGGTCGAGAATCTTGGAATATATGACAGATTCTCAAAGAAGAAAGCTACCAGCTCTCAATTCAGTAGACAAACGCAAGCTGATGGGACATGTTAGGGACGTTAACGAAGTATTGGACACCATCGATACCACATGCATAACAGACACAAACGCTCTACTTTATGCTGCAGCCAAAGTTGTAACTGAAGATCTTGGATTTAAAGTTCATTCTAAGCAGAAAGTTAATAAAACTGAACCATGGTGGAAAAGACGGCTGGAGGGACAAATAACGGAGATGAGGGCTGCTATAAGTAAACTGACTGAGAGCGAAAAGAGGCACTGTAAGAAAATCAGAGGACTATCTCAAATTGAGAAAAGGTACAACGTAAAAGAAAAAGGGAGGACTGTCGTCATTGAAGAGCTCAAGCAGCGTGTGACGGCGAAGGCTGCCAAGGTAAAACGATACCAGCAACGTGTAACGCAATTCAGACAGAACAAACTCTTCAAGACGAACCAGAAGAGATTATATGAGGAATTGAGTGGTACTAGAAATCACCAGGAGGAACATCCAGACCCAGTCGAATGTCAACAATTCTGGGGTAAGATTTGGGGTAATCCAGTTGAACACAACAAGGATGCACAATGGCTAAAAGATGTCAAGAGACAGCTCAAGCATGTCGAGAAACAAGAAAACATCTTCATTGATACACAAAAAGTGAAGAGACAACTGAGCAAAATGCCGAACTGGAAAGCAGCAGGACCAGACGCAGTGCATGGATTTTGGATCAAACATTTCACGGCAGTCCATGAGAGAATAGCAAAGCAACTACAGCTTGCTCTAGAGAGCGGGGAGGTTCCCCACTGGATGACCACAGGCAGGACGGTCCTCATCATGAAGGACAAATCCAAAGGTAATGTTGCCTCAAATTACAGACCCATAACTTGTTTAAACATGATATGGAAGTTAATGACTGGCATCATAGCGAATGAGATGTATTGCTTCATTGAAGGGAAGGACTTATTCCCTGTCGAACAAAAAGGTGGGCGGCGAGGGTGCAGAGGAACTAAAGACCAACTACTAATTGACAAAATGGTGATGAGAAATTCCAAGAGAAGGAGGACCAACCTGTGTGTAGCCTGGATCGATTATAAGAAGGCTTATGATATGGTGCCTCATTCGTGGATCGATGAATGCTTGCAAATGTTCGGACTTGCAGATAACATCCGAGCTTTACTGACAAATTCTATGAAGGCATGGTGCACAACCCTCACATCGAATGGCAAAGATCTTGGTCAGGTGAGAATACAACGAGGAATATTCCAAGGGGACTCACTGTCACCTCTCCTCTTCGTTATATCACTCATTCCACTTACAAGCGTTCTGCGAAATGTATCGGCCGGTTATGATTTCGGAGGAAATCATGGCTCCCTCAATCATCTGCTGTTCATGGACGACCTTAAGCTCTTTTGTAAAGACGAGAAGCAGTGCGACAAGCTAGTTCAAACGGTTCGTCTGGTCAGCAAAGACATCGACATGGACTTCGGCATCAACAAGTGCGCTACCCTGGTTATGAAGAGAGGGAGACGAGTGAAGAGTGCAGGAATACCACTCCCTGATGGAAGAATACTACAGAGTTTGGAGGAAGGAGAGAATTACAAATACCTCGGAGTGTTGGAATCTGATGAAGTCTCGAACAATGCTATCAAAGTGTCTGTGACGAAGGAGTACTTCTCACGTGTAAAAAGTGTACTAAAATCACACTTAAATGGCGGACACGTGATCACAGCTCTAAACACCTGGGCGGTAGCAGTTTTGAGATACACAGGAGGAGTGGTCGAATGGACGAAGGCGGAACTGGCTGGTATGGATCGGAAGACAAGAAAGATGCTCTCGATCTACAAAACCCACCAAATGAGTGCTGATGTCGACAGGTTGTACCTGCCAAGGAAGGAAGGAGGCCGAGGGCTCGTGAGTGCGTCAGATTGCGTTGAAATGGAGCAAATCAGCCTCAACAATTACATAAACAACAGTGAGGAAAAACTCCTTCGAGCCGTTCTGGTTGAAAGTGGAAATAATGTAAACGCCATTGATCCACTTACTTTCAAAAGCCAGAAACGAACAGAAAGATCTGCAAAGTGGAGAGAAAAGCAGCTGCACGGGCAGTTTTGCAGAGAGACGGAGAACATCAGCAGTAATGACACATGGTTATGGCTGAAGAAAGGAGAACTGAAGAAGGAGACAGAAGGACTGATCATCGCTGCCCAAGAGCAAGCACTGTCAACCAATGCTCTGAAAGCCAAGATACAGAAGAGAGATGTGGATGCCACATGCAGGATATGCCGAGAAAGAGACGAGACAGTGCAACATATCGTATGTGGCTGTAGTAAATTGGCGCAAAAGGAGTACAAAAGACGACATGACAAACTGGCACAAGTCCTTCACTGGGAGCTTTGCAGAAAACATGAAATACCATGTGAGAGCAAATGGTATATGCACGAACCACAGAAAGTTTCTGAAAATGATCAAGTTAAAATCCTGTGGGATTTCGATGTTCAAACTGACAATGTCATCCAGCACAGGCGTCCGGATATCATCGTCGTAGAAAGGGCTCGACAGATGTGCACAATCGTCGATGTCGCGGTACCGGGAGACAGCAGAGTAGCCGAGAAGGAGAAGGAAAAGATAGAGAAGTACCAAGACCTTGCCAGAGAGCTTCGCCGCCTGTGGAATATGAGAACGAAGGTGATCCCTATTGTCGTTGGAGCACTCGGAACAACGCCAAAGCAGCTGCGACGGCACTTGGACGATGTTGGTGTGCCAAATCGAGTGCAAACGCTCCAAAAAGCAGCATTGCTGGGGACGGCACGAATCCTGAGAAAAGTACTGGAAGTCTAAGGTTCCAGGATGGAACTTGACGTGATATTAATCTCCAAGAGATATCTTGTGAAGATAGAGATAACAATAATAATAATAATAATAATAATAATGATAATAAAACATCTAAGGACCTTTGTTGTAAAGTATTAACTCCAGGTTCTGTTATTGGTCAATCAGCAAAGAGGGAGATGTACTCAGTAACGAACTCCCAAATGACTTACTGGACGTCTGTTAACGTTGACACGAAATTACTCTAAAATGGCATGGCTGAGTTCAAATTTCAAAATCAACTTTAGATCGGAATTACTTTATTTTTCTCTCCAGCCCGAAGATAAAATGTGTACCTAAAATCCTCTTAACCTTTTTAACATCTGAAGGCAATAATTTACAATACTTTATAGATGAAAATATATCTACTGACGCTGTTTCATAAAAAGACATAAAATAGTAAATATATATCTTGTGACAGTGAAATTGATTTCAAATGATATTTATTTTTTCTTTGTAAGGAAATTGAAAGAGAGTATATCCTGGTACCGTATAACCTAGGGTATTTCATCATGACAACAGAAAATTATTTATCCAAGTGAATTGAAGGAAATTTCATATAATTATTTGTGAATAGACTTATCAAGTATCGAAGGGCACTTTACCCCAAGCCTTTTGTGTGGACTCATTGAATGCAGAAGTACTGGTAGAGCACATCAGTGGAGTTTGAAAAATAGTTTTAAAAAAATGTTATGAGGTTTTAAAGTTTTGGTTAAATGTATGTGCCCTCATCGCGAGATAAGAGGCTACAAAGGTAAAAAGTAAGATAAGGGTTCCTTTGAGAATACCCATAAATAAATGTTTAAGAAAAGTATGAGATACCTCCTTCTTGAAGACAGGGGGAGTAATATGTAGGTAACAAGTTACATGATAAGAAAATAATATGATATGTGCTTTTCACTTTTAATGTAAATTTGTATAATTGTTTGTATGTTCTTTATATCTTTCCATTGCTACATCATGATAAATCGTCGTAGCATTTTTATCCGGCGATGATGATTAATGGATTTCAACAAAACCTTTCTCAAATTTTACTTTTGATTACAAGTACAATTTTGGATGAATCATTGTGTATATGGGGTCCCCTTTTACAATATCTTTGTCGATTAAATATGCAGTATATCTTCAAACGGTATTTTTGAAGAGTCGGCTTGCACAATCATTGCACACCAAATAAGTTGCAGCTATTGTAAATTCACAAGATGTTTTCTTCATAGCGCACAGAAATTGTTGGGAATAGTAGAGAAGTATGCTGCGAAACTGTAAGAATCAGAAGATATCATTGATATCATATCCCAAAGTTTTCCTTTGCACCTTGTAGAAGTTATATGCTCGGAGAAGATGAATTATGATAACCGACGTAATCCGGGATCCGCAGTGTGACATCGGACACAAAACGCGTCGTCGCGACTTGCATGGCTTGACCGATAGTGAAAGATTGCCCCCTAGTGGCGTGGTTGGAAGAACCCCCAGCGGGTTGGCTTGTTCGTGGTTATGACGTTATCATTACCAAGACCACAAGATTAACTATACAGCTCGGTATGCATACCCTAATATCAATATGGCGTCACTTGTGAGCATTCGTGTGACGTATAAATCTGCAGTGCTCTGTTCGGCGTCATGCTATCAACATCGAGCTTTTCTTTTTCTTAACAGTTTGTCATTATCCTCATGGTGTGTTACATTTGCGTGTGTCGTTCAAATTTGATTCTAGCAAGATTTATGCACTTAAGAAAAACACGAAGAATGAATAACGCTGTAGCACAGAATACGAAATCATGTTAGCAGCTTTTAGAGCCAAAGTAACGAAAACTGGTGAACTAAAGACATTCATGACCACTTTCGCAGAAATGTTCTAGCAGATAAAACTTATCATGTTCCATCATATCTCTAGATGAAAGTGTTGTGTATGTGTGTGTGTGTGTGTGTGTGTGTGTGTGTGTGTGTGTGCGTGTCATTACCAACTTAACTGACGCCAGTTCATGGCGGTGGTGTACCATTAAAAAAAAACACCAACAAACACCCAAAGGCATCATCTCCGTTTCTTTCTCCCTGGTCTATGAAGCAATGATTATATCGTTTGTCTCTAATATGCCATCTTCCTCATCCATTGTTTGGGTCCTTTTTGGGGGGAGGGGGGAAGGGGCTGCACAGTTTTGGCATATAGTGACAATGAGATGGTAGTTCGGGTGTGACGATTAAACAATTCAAATGTGATGATAAGTATTTGTAAAGTTTAATCATTAAACTCCTTTTCTTTTTGCTGGCCCTTTGAGGCAAGTGTCAGCTGTTCTTAGTCTGCGCGCGAAAGTCAAACGGATTCTACCTAAATGTTCCACACACTTTTAGGACTATGTTTGTTTGGTTTCTCTCTCTCTCTCTCCCTCTCTCTCTCTCTCTTTCTCTCCCTCTCTCTTTCTCACCCACACACACACACACAAACACACAAACACAAACACCTACACACATAATCTATTGGATGTCCGATGCAATAATAGAAACCAGAAAAATGGGAGATAAACTCGCAGGTACGCACACGTGCGCCTAATAGCTCAGGAACGAAAATAGACGCCTATAAAAATTCAATGTCATTGTCAACTTATTTCATCACGTTTTCTCTCTTGTGATATCATTTCATTATCATATACGAATGCGAAACTTCACAAAAGACATTAAGATCCAAACAGATGCATTTGCTCGATTGTCATCCTTTAATGTTGGTATGAAAGCTTCTGAGGCGATTTTCAACCAGATTACCCAAATCCTGAACTTTGCTGAATGTATAAGTCCAAGCAGTGCGAAAGTCATTATAGCCCCTCCCCCTCCCTCCCCTTTCCACCCCCTCCCCCTCTCCTTTCAATACATCTTTATGCCGTAAACGACTTTTTTTTTTACTTTAAAGAGGGGTTAATGCCCTATAGCTGCCTTGAGTACTTCATAACGACATTTTGTGAAGCAAGGTCACCACTTTATACATGCAAAAGGGCGTATTCACTGTAAGTAGAAAAACAACATGCCTCGGAGTGGGAAGAAAGGTGTATGTTTATTCATACGTTCATAACGACGATGAAACATTCTTTGAAAATGAGGAGTGAAGATCGCAGAGTGCATTTGTTTCCTTGTTAACTTGTTTCTTTCTTTCTTTCTTTATGTTTGTGAAAATGTCAGAATCAGGAAAGACTAAATGTCACGTATGTTTTGTTTGGTAGTTTGTTCGTTTGTTTCTTTGACTTCTTGTTTATTGGGGTGCAATTTCTTTTCATATGCTCTACTTTGCAAGCGCGCTCTCATAACGAACGAGCTGATTTTGGCTTGCACGTCAAGTTTGTGTCTTTTATATTACTTCTTTTTTTCATTTAAAAAAAATCAGAGTAAGAGCTGTCATATGATTGTTTTTTCATCAGTATTAGCAGAGATGCTCGATTTGACAATATTTTGCGATACAGTTTCAAGGGACAGTACGAGTTCCTCCGGTAAGAGAATCTCATATTCAGAATACTAGTAACCAAGCCATCGGTTCTGAAGTGCGCGCAATCCCGTAGCTCTCTGCTTGGCGTCGGAGAAACAATAGACCAACTTATATGGGTCGTTGAGCTGAGTTTAGTTGAGTTTATCTATACTGTGCCAACTTTGTTCAAATGAAATGCGCAACCAATAAAGCAAATGATAATGATAATTATACTAAAGTAGTAGTAGTAGTAGTAGTAGTAGTAGTAGTAGTAGTAGTAGTAATAGTAGTAGTAGTAGCAGCAGCAGCAGCTAGCAGTACGCAGAAGTATCTTAGAAGGAGTAGTATTGGTATTAGTAAGACAACTCTATCATAACTTGATTCCCCATATAAACATAAACACACACACACACACCACACTCACATACACACACAATGATACTGATAACGATGAAAAACCTTCATACACGATAAATCTAATACAAGTATCTTTCATGTCTGTAGTTAGTATCATACCGAAGTAAACTTGGTTTTCCCCTTCAGTGGTCATAATGTTGTAGTGTTTTCTGCTCAAACTCTGCTCTGAGTTCTTATAATCTCCGTCATGCCTTCATTTGTTTTATTTAGTTTTGTCTTGTTTTGTTGTGTTTTCTTTGTTGTTTTTGTTTTTGTTTTTTGTCTTGTCTTTCTCAAGAATTTTGTATGTTTTGTGAATTTACGCCAAAACAAACTCCGGTCATGTATGATATCTGAAATCGAAAGATATGTCATGCATATCTCATTATTCAGTGAGTTTATGCAGGGAGATTCCTCCTCATCAACCTCAGCTCACCTCGTTTCATGCCGTCCTGGCGTTTCCTTTCACCTTGTGCATTTTCTGCATTAATTTTGAAGAAGAATGTGATCCAGGGACCAAACGAGTGGTCAGTATTTCACTTCTTCAGGCGATGGGCAACATGAATTAGTTAGCATGGTGAATCTCCCTGTCCAGTTTTAGGCGAAACTGTTGACCGCTTCCCGCTCAAATTTTCAAACTGTAACCACTCGATACTCAGGGTATCGTCCTTTTGATATGTGTGGGTGTTATCAGTTGATTTGTGATTATGTGTGTGTGTTTTTAAAGATATCAAGATCATGTGTTTGCCACATGTTTACTACATGTTTACTGCATGAGATGACATTTGCTCTTATGCGACATACTCGCCTTTTTGTCTCTCAACTACTGTTTGTGAATAACATCTTCTTGTCTGAAATGTTAGAGATGATTCTTAAACAACGAAATAACAGTCACGTTTTCATTGAAGTCATATGATATCATAGTTGTTTATCAATGTGCGTTAATGACGTCAATCTGAGTTGGATTTTCATATTTCCCTTGGCTTGAGATTCATGAGATAGGGTTAATTGTGGATTCTTAATGGCTTCTCTCTAACTTTTGAGAAGATTTTCTTTTGAGACTCGTTTGCACCTGTTGTGCTTTTCTTTCGCTATAAAATGAGAAGAAAGAAAGACGAGATCTCAACACAGACCAGATCGCTCATCGATCAAACCACACAGGCATTGAGAATGAATGAATAACACATGATGGTTTACGAGGCGTAATTGTTGGTCGATCCTATTGTTGGTTGACGAAAGGGCCGTCGTACAACTTGCGGACAACAGACGGCAGAAAGCGACCGATGACAATACACAGATCGATAGCCGCTGACGATATCGTTCAATTGTTCCTATTGACAAGTTTGCCGTGGCAAAGTACCTCTGCAGAGAATAAAGGCGCGTCTTTGTCAAACAAGAGATTTATCCCCATGCCTATGGTTTAGGTTGTGGCGCTTTCAAGAAAGGAATGACTATATATTACAGTCCTTCGCATACCTGTCTTTATAGTATCATGTAAGACAGATGAAAAACTCATTCATTTTCAATGGAATTGACCACATTTCCTCATTGTCTAGAAGGTCAAATCGTTTCCTTGTGATTTACCTGAACTTATTGGAGAAAGAAAGAGAGC
This sequence comes from Diadema antillarum, assembly GCF_040938485.1. NCBI lineage: Eukaryota > Metazoa > Echinodermata > Echinoidea > Diadematoida > Diadematidae > Diadema > Diadema antillarum. Next base: position 1,218,544 of record NW_027271589.1, on the reverse strand, counting down.
AGTTTTTTCCTAAACCGTCTAATAAAGAAAGTTTCAAATTCCCTTCTGAATGTGACGTTTATGAGAGAATTAGTTCATTTTTTTCTGAACAGGGACGATTGAAACCTTCCAAAGTCTATTAAAAATTCACATTGTGAAGTTTTCAGAACTGTGTGAAGGTGTTATATTTGCGTCAGAGATCACATGTATAATATATATATATATATAATTGAGACAAAGAGGACAGTAGATGTCGCCCGATGCCCACTATATATAGATATTATATTCTCTAAATCAATCAATATGCATTCTGTACCACAACACCATACATCTATTCTTACCCTCAACTTCAAAAAAGAACAGTAACCATTTCAGAACAAACAACTTTCGAATGACAAACTTTATTAATTTCTCTTAACTTATTCCATTTAATTCAATTCACAGATATATTCAGTAATAGGATTGATTGAAGTACGGTAAAAAAAAATGTTTACAAAGTGTAATAGGTACAATTCAGTGAAATCAGAGGCTTTTAAAAAAACACACAGACACGCAGAATGTACCCCTAAGTCATTGAATAGAAGTCAAACCATTATACGTATTGCAATGTTTAAAATGTCAAACGATAAATGTTACCGACCATAGTTATAATAGAAACGTTGAACACGGACCATTCTCACGGGAAAATATGATTTGGAATCAACCTGAAATCACAAATTCGTTGCAAGCTTAAATTAACGTTACAAAATCAATTAATCCGTCCTCAGGGCGATGGTTACCATTATGTTATCATCATGTTATCATTACATTGCGATCATTTTTATCTTAAAGGTATTGTTTACCATTTTCAGATGAAACAAAACCCCCCTGGAGTGCTTCAAAATAGTTCTAACATGACCAAGTGAGTTAGGGATAGAAACAACCAAGGTAAAAATTGGATTCATTATAATTAAATGTTAAGTGTTGTTGAATATACAAAATGTGAACAAAATGATAAAAATGTTTCTAGAACAAACCGTCTACAGTTATGTTTTATTGAGAAAAATAATGATATCTCCTTATATTCTAGGCTTTATTGCAAAATTTTTATGGTAGGATGTTTTGTGGTACAACTGACCTACACAGTTACATATGCATCAAATGTGATAACTCGAACATTTTTAAATCACTGCTCCGAATGGTAAACAGTATACCTTTAACAAGACAAATCACAGGGCAGAAACGATTCGGGTTTGACACTTTTTAATGCCACTATCACAGCATGTTCACTGCTGAGAACTGAGAATAATTCTTTTAAAAAGGAAGTAGTTTTAGAAGAGAGAATAAATGTATATACTTACATTTATTATATATTATATTAATTTACGTATATGTAAATACCAATAGGGTAGGTTATGGAGAGAAATTACGGAAGATTAAGGAGATCAAGTCAGTCATTATAACGTATTATAGGGACCTGCCTACAATTTCACGCATCATTTTCATACAACTGCTTGAGGTGACAGGAAATAGAATCATTGAAACAAGTGGATCTATTACTTTACTCTAATAATTACGTTACATGAATTGGGAGAAAACAAACACCTAGCAAATATTGGGAATTCTGTGTACAACGAAAATATGAGTATCACGTATTATCACACTCACACAAGTCATTAAAACGATGACATTTTCCACATCTTATTGTTGATTTACAAACGATCACAGTCCTATTTTGTAATCATCATTTAAATTTCGTTTATAATCTATTTCTCTCTCAGTTTTCTTCTTGCTTCTTTCCATCATGACAGTGTTCTGAACTTCTCCATTGCTCCTGGCAATTATTCTGTGCAATTAAAACTGACATTCTCTTCTCATTCTTAAGTCGTGGTTCGACAGACTACTGAGGGAATATGATATACTATGTATCTACCATTTGGGACAGTCATCAGTTTTCTGTGGACAGTGGTTTGGGAGGGAACTCTGGAGTGTCCGATTCGCATCATGGGTGCTTACACTTGGTATATGAGAAGGGGAAAATTGTAAGCCATTTTTTTTAATTTTTATATCCACAAGGAGATTATGGGTTAGAACTGCTTGAATCAACCTGTACATGATAAGGATCCCAAATGCATCCTAAAATGTTATGGGTAAGACGTGCATAATTATAACGTGTCACTCTTAAACCTAGATTGGAAATTGGCGTCGCGCGGTTACACAGCTTAACAAACATCCAACTGCCAACTCACTGCAATAATTCTTGATTATTAATTGTTGCATGGACATCTTTTGTAGCATCTATAACCAACGTCCTGGCATTACGCAAACTTTATGCTCAATTACAAACACCTGCATAATATACCTTAATGAAAAGCTCTATAACAACTGCAATAAATACAGGTGATGACACTCAGATTTTTTATTTGCTAGCATGCATTTCAGAAAGAGTTCATTTCGTAAGCATATATACCATCCGGTCCCAAGGTAGAAAGGGAAAAGAAATGTAAGCTGCAGAACGCTAAGAATTTAGTTTGACTGTAAGAAACAAGCCATAGTTCGCTTCATGGCTTCCCAACAAAGAGTTTATCAACTGGTAACTCTTTATAGCTGAAGATGCACAAAGAGTTTATTGGTAGCCCCAATCTTATTGTTTCAGTCCGATAAGGAAGGAGAAAGGGGCTGAATAGGGACAAGAAATCGATGGTGACGTACAATAAGTTAGAACAAACATCTGCCGAGAGATCAAGAAGAGAAAAGAGGGGCTTACTGAGGGATTATCGTCACAATAAAAACTCACCACAACAGAAACTCATCGGAGAACAGAGCGATGAATAGAGGTAAAAGCGAAATAGTCAGGCAGGACATTGTTCCCCAGTGAATGGCGACTTACGCGAAGAATGACTGCGCTGGACAATGGGCTATCACCCAAGTGAAATAAGAAGGGACTGAAGAATGGCGGGTTTCGTTCGGTATTTACCAGAAAATTTCACTTCCAGACAAAAAAAGCCTGGCCAGAAGAGAATTACGGCGATGGATGCGGATTGAATAGACCTGTTCGCCTGACTTAACTGCGACTGAAAAGTCGTGGGGGCTAATTACCTCTCCCCTTCCAAGTGACCAGGGGGAAAATGAAACTCATCTCTTGTGGCAAATCCTACTGCTTTGGGGTTCCAGTAGGCCCTATTCAAAGAGGCGTGGGCACGATGTGTATAGAAGAATGAAAGGTATTCCTTGAATAAGGCCAGTCCGAAATTGTCTTTAAATTGACATCGTACTACGGTGCAAAAGAAAAGATACAATGGAGTCGCACAATGGGGGCAATACACTGGTGAGACAATAAAGGCTGCTTTCTTTAACGCTTGCTTTTTTTCTTGAAAGGCGAACGTAAAGAGTTTGTTAGGCTCTTTTTCTTTCATCCTCTTCGCTGAAAAAAAGGGGGCGAAGCCAGTGAAATGGAGGGTCACTTAATCTATGGCGAAACACACGGAAGTGATAAGTGAGACTCATAGGTAGATGCTGCCCATAACATAGACAGCGATTCAGTTTAGCCTCTATTATTTGCCGTAAGTTGGAAGAGTGTAACTTTGAACTGTCGACAAAGACAAAGTAAAACATGTCAGAATTCATAGTCAGCGTTAGTGTTTATTATCTTTTAACAATCGCCCTGTCAGTTAAAGTAAAACGTGTGATAATTATATTGGACAGGTTAGTATACATTGATATAACGACACGACATTCCCCTGCGTATATTATGCTCTAGTACAGGCTATTGCCGACCGCAGAAATGGTGAATATACGCGACAAATATTAACTACCAAAAACAACAGATAGGCAGACAGGAAAGTCGGACAGATGTCAACATATAATGTAAATTATCATGATGAAATATTTAGAATTATCCCTTCATTTTGTGGTTTTGTTTTTGTGTACATATTTGCATCATTGCTTGTTATCCATAAATTGATAGAACATTATATTTAGCTCATATCTTTTTTGGATCGGATGTCGCCACTGATACACAAACCGGCATATCAAGACAATCTTCTCGCACTTACCTATCCGGTATACGATCCCTTGAAATGTATATAACTGCAGCAGCCACAAGCGAAAAAGCATGAACCGTTATCAAGTCTCGGATAACCGCGTATAGTGTGCAAATAATTACTATGCTGAATTAATTCGAAAAATAATGATGTAGTAATAATAAGACAACGCCATTGTCGACACTGCGAATTTAGTCCTTTTTTTTAGTTTGAAATTGTCTGTGTATGTGTGTTGTCAGCAGTGTTCTTTGAAATAAACACAGTCGATGTCAGAGTGCTGATCAGTTTATTTGTAATCGGCAAATTTGTGCAAAACATCTCGAAATATAATGAAGGGCTTCTCGCACCTTGCCATTGTACTTGCCATTCTGGCCCTCTGGTCTGTGGCAGTTTGTCGATGGCCTCGGTCTGCATCTTGATTTATCCTAACACACACACACACACACACACACACACACACACACATATATACACATATACGCGCGCATTTATATAAATTATATAAATTATATAAATATATATATATAAATTATATATATATATATATATGACCATTTTACCTGTCATCTTGTTTATGGCAATTATTTTGTCTATGGTCTTGGTCTGCATATTGGTTTATAAACTACATTTTCAAAACCATGTGTGTACACACACACACACACACACACACATCTCTCTCTCTCTTTCTCTCTCTCTCTCTCTCTCTATATATATATATATATATACATATATATATATATATAAGATATATTTATATATATATATACACGTATATATATATGGATATATATATATATATATATATATATATATATATTCCATATATTTCATATCAAAGGTTCTATATCAAAGGTGACGTTGGGAAACAGAGAAAGATGTCCAAAGAAAAATGGTCAAAGTTTCAACCAGATCGGACCAGGAATACAAAAGGTATTGAATCTGCCTGTGAAAGTTCATACTTCAATATGGAAGTTTTTAATTTCAAAACTGACTCGTGCAAATTTTATAACAGGTAGGTCTCACTCCGACTGGTTAAATTTGTGCATGGGAGTGATATGAAAACGTTTGATTTTGTGAAAGAGTTGTCAACTGCCGGTAACTAAAAATTTCCTCTGAAAATAGTGAATGGTTTTCAACTCTTGTTTTTTTTTAGTACAAGTCTCTCTATTCTATCCAGGAAGCAACTGAAATATTAGCGCGCAGCGAAACTTTCTCGTTATCATGATTTATTGAGTTTGCTGGGACTGATTTGAAATGAATTTAGATGAAATTGGAAAGACATAAAAAGCGACTATGCTGGTCACCTCTTGTTAACGAGGTGCTGTTGTCTTACTTGCATTGATTAACATGTTATTTCTTTGGCGATTGTTTATCTGCTCAATTAATATTTTCCCGAGCGTCAAACTATTGAAGTAGAAGTGCGAGATTTTTTTTATTTTTATTTTTTGCATTAATCCGTCTGGCACTTTCGTGAGACTTTGAGCTATGAGTTTCTCCGTTCAAGACAGCGCTTAAGATTGGAACATAGCTCAACACACAAGTTCTCGAGAACGTTGCAGTACACAAAAGTGCATGGAAACGGTGTCGTCATTAAGGAGAAGATTACAATTCAATTCCTTTTAATTACAATTACGTGATTGTAAAAACGGGAGACCCTTCTATTCACGCTACACAATATGGGCCGTAATGGTCTCCGCAGGCAGGGAAACAAGGGCCGATTCCTCGTGACAACAGGCCTAAAATCAATAACATTTGGCAATTTCGTCTTACAATCGCAGACGAATGGATCGACTCCGCGACGCAGATCAAACGATGCGCGAGCGATACTGCACTGTGCAAAATCGATTTAAAACGCGCGCGCGCGTCTTGTGGCCTCCGTGGAACTAGTTCACAGCCGAGGTGATTCGCATTGCATTCAAATAATTATAATGCGTTTTGGATATGCTGAAAATGCATCTATAATTCTATATATTTCAGACAGTTTTAAGGAGGGATATATGAAGGGAGAGAGAGGGTGTGTGTGTGCGAGAGAGTAAAAAAGAGAGTGAGAGAGGGAGGGAGAGAGCCCGAGGTTTTTTGGAAGGAACAAGAAAATAAGTGGTGCGTTTTAGATTATCGTGATGTGTATTATGACCGTCTGCACTATGGAGGGGATGAAAGGAAATGTAATAGAGAGGTCAGGAATTGGCAAAAATAGTCGTGACTGTCATTAGCTGACCAGGCACCGTCACGTAGCACTGTACGACTAAAAAAGGAAAACAAAACAAAAACAAAAAAGTATTTCAAACGCGCAGGTTTTGTAAGAGTGCCAAGAACGAGTCACGTGTACTGCCTTCCCTCATTGTCTACGATCAGTTTAATCTATTTTTCATATCTCTGTTCCTTTCTCTCTTTCACATTTTCTTAATTTCGTTAATTGATCTCAATTTATTGCAATAATGGGCAAAAACGAGTTAGGAACATTTTTTTTGGACCTAAAGATAACGACCGTCGCTTAAAGGAAGAAGCATACTACAGTTCGAAATCATTGATATGACGGTTTGAGTATAACAAACGTCAAACAAATTACTTCAGGAAAAAAAATAGAATGATTCCAGATTGAACATCAGAGAGGGAAGGTCAGCTTGGAAAATCATTAAAAAAATGAAAACTCTCTTTTTGTAAGTCTAATTTCGTTTGTCACTGTCAGATTTAGAAAACGTAAACTGCCCGATAGTCAAGGGTAAGAGTAGGGAGTAAAAGCAGTTATAATGATATTGTTTATAAATGAGAAGTCATTTTTTTTCTCTGGCTTGTATAAAATGTGCAGCCACCTATTCAGGGACTTCCGAAGGTTCGTTGGTCCGAAAATGAATTACGAACTTTTTTTTTCTTTCCATACTCCTATTAACGAACCTTACTACATTTTCGGATTAACGAATCTTTGGAATAACTAACTGGTACTTCATTTTCGGAATTACGAACCTTCGGAATTACGTACCTTCGGAATTACGAACCTTTGGAATAGTGAACCTTTAGAAGAACAAACCTTCGAAATAACGAACTGTCATGAAAGACACAAACTCTCTTACGAAGACAAAATAATGTTCTGGCAACGCAAGATTAGCCCCTGTCTGAACTCCAAACAAACTTAAAGAAAATAATATTTTCATTCCTAAAAGTAACAGACGAAGACACAGGAGGACATTGATCAAGCTGTCTGTTTTGCTTTTTTTAATAGAACATCCCTCTGATACAATGAACAGTTGATTTTTTTTTGTTGACAGGTATAGGACACATAGCCGTGTGCATGGAGGCGAAATTCGTAATACTTGAAGCTGGCTACACATAGAATCAAATGATAATGATCAAAATATGTGACGTGTCTACTAGATAACTCATAGAAAACGTTCATTGACACATTTGGCGAATTTTAGTGTCCTTAGAGATCCCGTTTGATGATGAATCCGTGGACATTAACTCCTGACGAAATTCATGTTGTAGGGATTAGCTTATCGCTCCTCGAATCTTGTCTGTTAGAATTCTATTTTTCACTCTAACTTTAAAAGAAGAAAGAAAGTAGAACAAAGTAATTAAGATCATAATCCCGCTCCTCAAATCAACCCTTGTGTCTTTCTTTCTTTTTTTGTCCAAAAGTGATCGCAAGTCAGACGTCCGCGGCGCCCTTGCACTTTTCATAAAATCTGTTCGGCAAGAGTCTGCAATTTGTTGTTATCTAGAGTAGAAGAAGAAAGAGAAGGGGGAAGAAGAAGGAGGAGAAGGAGGAGAAGGTCTGACGAAATCGAGAGATAGCTGGCCTCTTCTCTCGTCTTCCCGTGATGTCTCGACCAACTGGGAGAAGATTGATCGGTATCTTTATTACATGGGTTGTGTTTAACGTCATTGGTGTCAGTTTTAGGCACTGGGCCCACGCGTGATGCGTTAATGAAGAGAACGCGAGAGAGACTCCAACAACTTTCGCAGACGGTAACTTAGTGTAAGATTCCAGACCCTTTCCTTTAAGGAGAGACCCAGTAACAGGAGAAATCTCTGAAACAGCAAATGATTCAGATGGTAAGAGTCAGTCAATCGTTAGAAGTAGACATTTGCCATTGTAGCTTGGAGCTTTATTGATGAGACGGTGTGTTCATTTGGATGTAAAAGTGGTAGATGTCGGTTTCCCAAGTTAGCTTTCAAGACTAAGAAACTTGAGTACCTAGAGTTTTCCTTGTTTTCCGCATTTCTCCCGCTTTCCGCCGCCCCTTTTCCACATAAAGCGCTCCAGCGTGCTCTTTCAATGCACTCTTTTGGCGTGTCATTCAAATCGAACGAAAGAACAAGAAAGAGTAGAACGGGGAAGGCGCGCAGACAAGAAAGTGGGGGGTAAAATGGCAAAAGCAGAGAGCTTTTTATGTGAAGAAGTGGAGGGAAGAAAGAAGTGGCTGTTATTCGTACCTTGTCAAGAGTTTAATCAAACCAACGTCGGAAAAAGCCATCAACACAAGGGAATGAGAAGCACACGACACCCACTATGAGACTGCACTTTGTTGCGAGCGCGGGTAAGAAGGATGCGGACTCGTCAGGTTGACATGGGCTAGCCATTTTCAAGGCGCGCGCGGTGTCACTCACAAGAAAAAAGCACTCATCTTCCCTATTGTCTTCGCGCGTAAGCGTTGATTCTTACTTCCATGAGGCGCGATTCAGCGTGCGAAAATGTTCGCGTTGTGGCGTAATTGAATTAATGGTGGGCATGTAATTAACTGGCAATCATAGGCGGGGATAGTAATAGCCCGTCACCTTTTCTCCCTCTTGTTTGTGTATATAAGTTGACAGTACTCTCGCTCTCACGTGCTTCATAATCAAGTATGTAACTGAAAATCTTATTGTGCGATTTTGCTGTAGCTGCTCCCATGTCTACAAGTCATCAACAGATGTACAAACGAACAAAAAAAAAACTTACCAGCGATTAGATTAATTAGCGCTCTTTCAGCATGATTTACAGTCATAATCATCTGTTTGAGCTCGACTTGGTTTCACTGCAGAATGCAGCAAGATTATGGTGAACATTTTTGGCAGTAGGCACGTTATTTCCTACCATCAGTTATTGGAGCATAGAACTTATAGTTTGATTACGTTGATGATGGAACCTCAACACACCTCTAAACGCACACGCACACGCAAACACATACAAACACGCACATACACACGAACACACACACTACTGTTCTCCCACCGTTCTCACACCTACGAGGTGATTCGAAATTGGATTTCACTGAATTAGGTTACATTGTATTTATTGTCCATTTTGCAAATCTAACTTTGACACAAAGTGCGTCGGACAACCAGACTGTCCCCAAAGGTGGGAGCCGTGGCTTGCAGTTAGATTGTCGATCAAATCAAGATTACTGCTTCCCAAGTAAAGGATAAAAAGAGAAGACAGTAACAACCACAAAATTATGGCAGTAACTGAAGGGGCAATATTATACTATAGATTATGGAAAACGTGGTTGCCAGGAAAAAAAGAAGAAAAAGATGGTAAAGAAACAGAAGATGACGATGATGACCGTTGTGGAGGGGTGATGATCTTATTAACCTTCTTAACTTTCTGTACACTGTGTCCAGGATTTACTCATCCATAAGCGTATAATCTGATAATAAAGTATCTCCTCGTATGTATATTATACAATATACACATAGATTAATCCATTATGGGTATAACATGAACAAAGGCAACACAAATACAATTCAGATACAAAAGCAAATCAATTTTCAATATACTGCAATAGTCTCTTTTTTCAACATCGATAACACACACACACACACAAACGCACACACATGCTCATATACATATGTATTATATATTTTTTTATTTATATAATATATATATGTGTGTGTACGTGTGTGTGTGTGTGAGTGTGTGTGTGTGTGTGTGTGTGTGTGTGTGTGTGTGTGTGTGTGTGTGTGTGTGTGTGTGTGTGTGTGTGTGTGTGTGTGTGTTCGTATTGAAGTTCATGTTTGACAATTAAGAGAGATACTCCTTGCAAGAGCCAGGTCTTAGTTTGTATGTGTGTATGCATACAAACACAATAGGCAAAGAATCCCACTGAAGGTCTGACAAGACCGGATAAAACAGTACTCTGTTGGTCTTGGGGATATTTCATTTTCGAAAAAACGACATTATGATTTATTTTATTGGCCCGCACATTATTACATGCGCAGTATTGATTCAATGTTAACCAGGAACACGGGCTTGTTGTCACAGAGCAAAGTTGTAATTTGTATGAAGAACCTGTTGAACAATTATTTTTTGTCAACATTGTGCATTTTTGTGCATTTTTCTCCGCCTTACTCCGAGAGTTGTTTTTTGTTGTTGTTATTATTGTTATCATTATCATTATTATCATTATTGGTGTTATTGTTGTTGTCGTTGTTGTTGTCATTATTGCTGCTTCCATTGCTTCTGGACATGGAGCGAGATTCAACCGTATCAGAACAGTTTCGTTGTTATCGAGCGGGGTCAATGAAGAAAAAGAATAAAAGAGGAATGGTGTGCCGTCGAAAATCATAGCTCCCCCCCCCCTTCTCTCTCCCTCTCTCTCTCTCTCTCTCTCTCTCTCTCTCTCTCTCTCTCTTGCGAAAAAAAAAACACCACAAAACACAATGTCATTCTTTATACGGGATACAATCATGCAATGTAGACCGAATTTTTTTTTCGTACTGTTTCGCCAGAATTTCTTTCAAAATCTCCACCAAACAAATTCGAAACGACCTCTTCTTCCTCCTCCTTCCCCTTTCTTTTCTCTGTCACCTTGCTTTTTTTTTCTCTCTTCTTTTCTTGTACTTTTCTTTTTCTTGTCAATGGCTGCATTGAAATTTAGAGCACAATGGAAGGGGATGAATAAGTTTCATACGGACAAATGATATTTGGGCAACACAGCAACACGAAGGGTTGGGGTTATTGCTACTTACGCGCACACCCCAAAGTGCGCTACGGAGAAAAGGTGAATGAAGGTGAGGTGAGCGAAAAAAAAAGGGAGGGGGTAAGAAATCTGAGAGAGAAAGGAGGGGGGAGGGAAAGAGAGAAAAAGGCTTTCACCAAACACGCAACCTATTCAATTCCTGCAGTGTGTTGGGTCTATACACGCCTAGCCATCCACGCACAACCTGTACGGGGTATTTAGCTTCTGTACAAAGTTACCCCCAGTCAGCTTTTTGTTGTTGTGAAATTGAAAATAATTCGTCTCATTGTGCGGACAGACCTCTTTTCTCCGCTCTTTTCCACTTCCCTATTCTTATTTACAATCGGGTAGGTCTCATCAATAAGAATCAACTTCTAAGGAGAGAGAGGAGGTAGAAGGGAGGGGGTCGAGGAAAGAATAGAGATTGAATAGCCCCAGCTCTATTCTCTGCTGAACACCACACCAAGCAAACATGGGGCAGATCTTCGCTTTCAGACATTGTGCGAGCCCTTTCTCTTCCTACTTCTTCGGGTCCATTCTTCGACGAGTTTCCGTTGCTTTAAGCACTGCCCAACTGCCCCCTTAACAATGGGGCCTAGCCTGAATGGAACAACAATGCCAGCGTGTTGAGATTACTGTTGCTTGAAGAGAATAGTACCAAAGGGACTTGCGTGAGTGAGCCAGTATTTTGTCTGAAAAGGGAAAAGAGAAAGAGATGGGGGGGGGGGGGATAGAAGGGTGGAAATAGCTACACGCGCCATATCTATACACGTAGGCATGCACATAACGATAACATCCAGATCTACCAAAGATGATGATGATGATGATGATGATGATGATGATGATGATGATGATGATGATGATGATGGTGGTGGTGGTGGTGGTGGTGGTGATGATGATGATGGTGATGGTGATGATGATGATGATGATGATGATGATGGTGGTGGTGGTGGTGATGTTGATAATTCACAGCATTTGCATGGCAACATAATATGTTTGGAAATATTCAAGGGCGCAGACTCCTCCAAGAGAAAATATGTCTTACTTGAGTGAGGCTTTGAAGTGCTACAAATCGTCAATTTCACTGAAAAATGCTGGGAGGGAGTTTCATAATCATTATGCCCTCGATTATTAACAGGAAAAATGCAGATCCTATGTGCGACATTAACTGTCTTAACACAATCATTAGAGAAGTAAGACTCAATGAAATATTTATGCTGCAGCTTCAAAAGGTAAAGACTTGAAGCCTGCCTACCCCTACCCCCTCCCTCTCCCCCCCCCTCTCTCTCCCCCCCATCCATTGTTTCTGTCTCAGTCATGTACTTTTTCCATTAGCTGATTCGTGTTGGCTTGTGTTACTGCATGACTAGGTATGCTAACTGGACATTGTTAAGTATCTCAAAACACTGGATACTTCGTTCCCTTGTGTTCTTTTTCCTTTTCTGCAAGAAAAGTGAAGTTTTCCTTTTGTTTATTGTTCCTCCCGTTTACTTCCCTTATTCAATATTTCAACATAATCGAATAAAAGCCAGTTTGCGAATCAATGCGTTTGAAAGAAACTTTAACTTCCCTTTTTGTCGCTAAAACGTCATTATCCCAGAAATGCAAGAAATACAATTTGCCGGTTGAAACCAGCCAAATGCAATGTAAATTCCTCTAGGATCGGGCATTACACTTTAGACTGTCTTTCAGAAAGAGTGCAATTTCCGTCATACTTTCTTTTTTTTCCCTTTATACACACATTTCTTCTAATACACTTAGAAGACATATGTATGATGCATTCGATCGCGGCGACTAAGACTCAGTCGTACTTTTCGATTAAAAATAAACAAAAAGTAAATGCGAGTTATTCAGACTGCCGTTCTTTTCCGATATACTATGACATTCAATTACAAATTCATAAAGTCGGGATTTTATGTAAACGTCGACTTCATCTAAACCACACAAACCAAAACCAATCTGGACACACACGAAAGGACGAAATTGCCATCCAACAATTATGACATCCGTGTACCCTATAGGAATACATGTACGGTGAAATAAAGGGAGCATTTGCAACGGTGTAGTAATGTGAAAATGTATATGTAACGGTGGACAGGAAATGTCTGATTTATTTTCTGCAGTGCACATATGAATTGACAAAAGGCTCATCTCATCTTGTATAATTGCAATATGTCAATTTGATGAAATAAAACAAAAAAATACTCGAAATTATTACGGCATGCAATGGAATGTTGCTATTTTCCTATTTTATGTCATCAGGGATCAGTACAAAATATGAAATTCATATATTATTTGGTATGTTTTACTGTCTTTTTTTTTGCGTTTGCACACATACTTTGTATCAACTCGTTACTGAATAAAGAAATAAAAATAATAATAATAAACCAAACCAAACCAAACTACGTCCCTGTCAACTAGAAATATCATTATCCATATCAGTCTGGTGATGTCATCATCATCATCATCGTTATGGTTATCATCATCGTTATAATCATCATTATCATCATCATCATCATCATTATCCATGTGTATGTCAAAGTTTTTATCGTACGATAATAGATCGAATATTATCAAAGATTTTTTTTTGATTTGCTTAAGAGTAGATGGAGCAACAGTGTTCGTTGTTCTTGTTTCTTTTCTTTTGTTTTTTTGTTGTTGTTGTAGAGATTTGGAGAGAGAGAGAGAGGGAGAGAGAGAGAGCAGACATGCGCACCGGCTTTCCCTATTAGAAATCTGCACAAGCCTTTGACTTTTCTTTTACAAAGGAATGTGTGGACGCGTTAGTTGTTCGATTGTTTCTATATCAGAAGTTTATGTTATTCTCTGAAACTTATATTCTTTCAGGTTTTTTTTTTATTGTATAATTCTTATGAAATTCATACGCGCGAAAATTAACAGCAAAAATCTCTTTATAGTCAATTGTTGTTGTCTTTTTTAACTAAGGATCAGGTGATAATTTCAGGCTGGATTTGAATAACAGGCATTATCTTTCATGCGCAAAATAACAGTTACCTCTAGTGAGTATGTGTATATTTGGGTTTTTGCATATTCTATGTCTTCCCTTAGAATTATTCCCACCACCTGCACTGCATGAAGACTGTATATAATATACTTGGAGCGAATAAAATGAGTTAAACGAGCGGAAAACATATACATTTTACTTCAACTTTTGCGCGAAGACAACTAAATCGCAAGTACGTCTTTCTACAGCTTACAAAAAGTCTGTTACGTGATCATTGAAGTATTTTCACATGCTTTATTCTATAAGCTCGGTAGCTAATGCATTTATGGTCCTTAATCTCAAGCTCCGAGAAAACTCTGACAATTAAAGACTCTCATCTTTATCATTTATTTGCGAATTCATTGTCGGTTTTGATGGGGTGCATTTAACGTTCCACTAACTTGATGATGAATTTTCATTTCATTTCATTTCAATTCATTTTCACATTTCTCACATATAACACACAAAATGTATATAAATACGAAAATTACACAAAGCATAAATTAGATGAACCTTCACCGGAATGTACCAAAGTTTGTCTTGGTATAAACACAAGGTCTGTATACATGAGAGTTAAGCTATGGTCATAATGCGAGAAATATGATGGGGCCTGCGTAAAATCAAGCTTGTACAGCCGCAGGAATTCATTGCGATAATAATGACTATTCATGGGAACAGTGACGATGATGTCACCAATATTAAAACAGACGATGACGATATTAACACAGTGTACAATGCATTAACAGTGATAATGACGATATTATACGGTAGCAATGTAAGTTTTAGTAGCCTTGTCCTTTATATCATTATTTTCATTGCTTTTATCGTTAATATTAACATAACCATCTGTACTATTATTGTTATCATCGCGATTATTTTCGAGATAATGACCAATGATGTTTTGATATAGTAGTATTTCAGGGGCCCTTGCTGTGTATGAGGTATAATGAAACTATGGGCTTATTCCGCCTGGTTGATAAACTGATTTATTATGCCTCAGGTCGTAATATCAATAAATATGTATCCATTGACAATAAAGCAACAATTCACTTCATAAGTTTTCACCAAAAAAAAAATATGATTTGTTGGCATTTTTTTATGTCAGAAATTCTGATACTCTAAGGCCACGGTCTTCAAGAATAATGGTTACTCAAATTATTTCAGCTGTTGAATAACTTGGTTAGAAAAACATGGGATTCAGTTACCTTGCACATACAACCTCCTTCTCCTACCTAGAATTTTAGAGATGTTTTATGTGCGAATCAAAGAGATATCTCAGAGTTTATGACATCAATATGTCAAATAACTGACATATTTGACTCAACAAATTCGCGACGGGTAAATTATATGGAAAATGAAATCGCATTGCTTTAATTTCATGTCCGTCTGTAATATAACACCTACCTTTAACAGAAGGTTTTTTTTTTTCCTACTCGCCAAAAATCTCTTGAAAGTGAGAACGGATAGACAAAGACAACGCAGCAAACAAAAACAAAATAAAACAACAATCTCAGAGTGGGACTTAGACGGTGAATCGCTTCAGCGACAAGTTTCTCTATTCAATGCATTCTCATGAATATCTTAAAATTGAATCAAAGAAAATCCCCCGAGTATAGATTGGGCTAATTTCGACGCACAACCGCGACACCAAGCAACACAAATCTCACCTCGGGCGAGCAATGAAAAGCACGAAAGAGTGTATGGATGGCACAATCCTACCACCCATCCGCGCGCTCCTCCCCCTGTTTCCCCTCCCGTCTTCTAACGTCTTAATGTGTATCATCTTTTCCTCTTTCTTTGGAAGAAAATAAAGGTCTGTACCTGTCGTCAGCTTTTAAATGTCTGTGTCATAAATAAATGGATGATGGTTGCGGGACCAATGCATCAAACGTTGCTTATCCCGTCACCAAGCCTAAGATCGCTTGTCGGATTAGCCAGGCTTCCCTAGACTCTCGCAAATCCTTAAAATAATGATTTCGTTCGAATTTTCTGCGCAGTTTGGAGATTCGAAGCGATGCCTTTCAATAATGCGGCGAAAATGGGAGGAGAAAACGAAATCTAAAAACAAAGGGGGAGAACAGCAGGGAGGCGGCGACCCGGTTAGTGTGTGTCTCCAGATAAGCCTCATCTGTCTTAATTTTTTTTACCTTCTTTTTCCCCTCTCCACTTTGTTTGCTGCTGTTGTTGTTGTTTGCTGTGTGATTTTTTTTCTCTTTGTTTTGTTTTGCTTCGACATAATGAGATGACGGTATCCATAGCAACAAGGCGTGGATTAATTGAGAGTAATACCTGATTTAGATGGGGATGACCGTGTGACACACGGATTTGCTTGGAGAAATTGCAGTTTCATTTTTCCTTTATATCTCCTCTCTCTCTCTCTCTCTCTCTCTCTTTCTTTCTCACTCCTCTGTCTCTGTCTATCTCTCCTTCTTCTACTATATTTCTCTCTATCCGTCTATCTACTTATTTATCTTACTGTCTCTTTGTCTATCTATCTAATTATCTATTCATCTACCTGTCTACCATATATATATATATATATATATATATATATATATATATTTATATATTCATCTACTTGTTAATCTGTCTATTTATCTATCTATCCATTTACCAGTCTATCTATATATTATATTTATCTATCTATCTATCTAATCATCTACCTGTCTATGTATCTATCTATATCTATCTGTCTATCTATCCATATCTCTATCTACTTATCTAACTATCTAACTATCTACCAATCTACCTATCTATCTGTCTATCTATCTATCTATCTATCTATCTATCTATCTATCTATCTATCTATCTATCTATCTTTCTATCTATCTACCTCTCTATCTACCTGCCTATCTGTCTATCTATCTATATATCTATATATTCATCTATCTGTCGTGTATCTATTTTTTCCCAAATATGCACATGGCATGAAATATAGCGAGAATTCTCGTTTGCAACCAAAATGATTTGCTGGAAAGAGAGGAAGACAGGAGCAGAAGATAGAAAACAGTGAAACGAGGAAACATGGAAAAGAAGGAAATCAGATGAGAAAAAAGAAAGGGAGAGAAACGGGAGAGAGGGGGAAGGGAAGGGGGAGATAGAGAGACATTTCATGGAATGCCGTAGATGGCGGAAGGGGAATCATCGGCAGAATGAAACGAAATATTTTGACAGGAAAGAAATTGTTGACTGCCGCACTACTTCTACTATTACTATATTCCTACTACTACTACTACTACTACTTCTGCTACTACAGATGCTGATTTAGCTATGATAATGATAATGATAATAACCATAATGCATCATCATCATCATCATCATCAATAGGAGTAGTAGTCGTAGTAGTACAAGCAGCAGCAGCAGCAGCTGTACGCCTGCTCTTCCCCAAAGCCTTGCCATTATTATTTTGTTATTGGTCGGCCGAATTTTTCCAGGCACCTGCATACACGTAGGTCAAGAAGAGGGGCGTTGTGGGGAAAAAAGGGGGCATCTTGTCCAGGGATGCACAAGGCACAACCGCTTTGACCTACCTTCGGACGTTCACATTATTATAATGTTCACTATTATAACACCCGTATATGTAATGATTTTTCATTTGTTCACAGTTAATTCGGCTTACACACACACACACACACACACACACACACACACAAAATCTCTTCGCTTCAGCTTTCCCATTGTTTGAAATTCCATGCCAAGTGAGATGAGTTTATTCTCAAACTTACGGTTATTCCAAAAAATCTCTCAAAAATTCTCTCTTGCTTAATTACTGATTGTCTAATGTTTTCATCATTATTTTCTGTTAATGTAATTTCTTGATTGTGCCTAGAAGACCCCCCCCCCCCTACAAGGCCTCTGAGCCTATTTGTTAAGTTCTTTGTTTATTTCACATTCACATCGACTTTAAGCAAAGGCTTAATTTCAGATTATAAGAAAGAGATGGTTAAGTGTATTGTATGCATTGTATTTGTTGTATATTTTTTAATTGAATTGGAAATGAATGAACGAAACGAAACGAAACGAAACATTCGTTTTATCCTCTTAACCAAGGTGCTTCTTAAAACATTCTGCCTAGTGCAATTACTTCGTAATACGGCTGTTGTATGCGTGTATTCCAGTCTGAATAAAGTGTATCTGGTATTTTGTTAAATCATGAGCTAGTCAACAAATATCTGGATATACAATTTAATTTGCACTTTAAGGTCGTTCACCCGTTTAACAATCGTTCTGACGGTAGAAAGTTGGTAAAAGTTAGCAAACATCTCTAAACTTGTGTTAGCGTGTGCGTGTGAGATATTTTTTTTCTCACCACTAGAGTAATGTAAATCCATTGACGGAAAAGGATTGTTGTCGTTTTTGTCAAAGGAAAAAGAAAAAAGTGACATCCTACATGCATTCGCAAAGAAGTCGCATTGACTCTTCCCAAGATAAGTAGATTATCTGGAAAAATTGGACCTTTTGTTTGGCAGGGATGAATAGTCACCTGTGTCAGGGTCGGTCTAGTCAGAAAGTTTTTCTCTCGTTTCTCTAGCTCTGCGAACGGCTGTGATAACGATTCGCAAATTTTGTTTGTATATGCGGTAATTTTAGGGACAGTGAGATTTTGTGATTCCAGCTGAGAGCAAAAAAGGGAGAGAGAGAAAAGACGAAGAAAAGAAGAAACCTCACATACATACATAGTGGTAAATTCGTTAGCAAACACGATCACAATGATCCCTTTTATGTGCGCTTTATAATGACAGCAATAGAAGAGTGCGGACTCTTGAACCAGAAAAAATCACCGCCTTACTTCCCGACATCTGATAGAGTACTTCTGGCGCGCGCACACGGCCACATGTTTCCCCCCGCGAGAAGAAAATCCCTGCTTTTTCGATTGCAAACTATTGCACAATGATAAACAAGAAATTGCCAGCGACAAAGAAGACACAGGAAGCTACAAAGAGCATCATTGACTGTCACTACTGGCGCACACGTGTACGTTATTGATGTAACATGTCGCGAACATGACGGCACACACGCACCCCACACGTTCGAAGATACTCTTTTTTTTTCTCCATCACCCGCTGTAAAGAAAGAAACAAAACGAAACGAGGGAGAAAAATACTTATATTGAGAAAAGACAGTAGGTTGTTTGTCTCATCGCATTCGCGTCGGATGTGTTTGTCCACATATTTGTCTGCATGTTTGTGGTACATTGTGTGTAGCCATTTTATTCTAGACTGAAGAAATTTATAAGATATAAAAAGGTAATGTAAAGGTGTAGGAGGATGCCGATAAAAAAGGGGAAAAAATAAGGATCGGAAACAGACCAAAAAAATGTTGCAACTCATCAAGGTAATGATGAAGAAAATGAAGATTAACAAAGTATGAAGTTGAACAACCCCTTGAGTTATATACAAGTTGTACCAACATATCACCATTCCAAATTGACGTATATACACTAATATTTACACTAGTATATATATATATATATATATATATATATATATGTTATTATATTCCATATATTAGCGTAAACTTTTGAAATGTAAACACTGTTACACCTGAGAAATACGCTGAATCCATCATAATCGTTAAAATCAGCGGCCATCATGTACAAGAGTTATAGTCCACAGTCTACTCGGAAATGAACTTTTCCCTTTTTTATCATTTTGGAGAGATATTGATCGTATCTCTCTCTGTCTCTCTCTCTCTCTCTCTCTCTCTCTCTCTCTCTCCGTCTCTCTTTATACTTCTCTTTCTATCTTTCCTTCAGTATTTCCCTGTTCGCGCTAATTTTCGGCCGTCACTCATTATATCACGTCATAAAGATACCCTGTCCGGCTGTATGATCTGAATACCGTATGGATGAACCAATGGCACGATAAAGATTCCCCGATTTTTCCCATGCCAAGAAAGGAGAAAGAAGAAAAAAAGAGACAGAGAAAGACAGAAAGAAAGAGAGAGAAAGAGAGCAAGAGAGGAAAAGGAGGAGGAGGAGGTACAGGGAATCGAGGATATTAAGAACCAAAATGGGGTCAATTTCTTGCAAGATACACGCATGACACACCATACTATAAAAAGCTTGACTGGACTATTTCACATGAAAACTTTACCCGCAGTTTTAGGCTGTATTCTTCGGGCAAACCGGCTTCTTACTTAGAAAGACCACCGTAGAATAGGAGAAGTTACACCCAGAGTGAAGCAATGAGAAGAGAGTTAAAGACTCTTTATTGTCTTTGAATGTGAATAAACATATTTATGATAAAATAATTTGAAATATAGTGCAGCTGTGATTATTACAACAGATTTGTATATCTATGTTTATTTATTGACCCTTTAAGTAAATGAATTTGTTTCATATTAAAGTGAAATTAAGCGCGGTCATTCGTGACACCCTCCCCCCCCCCCCCGCCACAATTGTACCTTTTCACTCCCCCCCCCCTTTTATGCAAGCAAATCTTTGAGAACAGTTTTTAAATCGTTCTGTCAGGAAAAGACTGTCGTCTCGTCAAACATCATTACGTATGTTTATTGTGACGACCCCTGCAACGTGGAACAATGCGACAATTTACTTTAATTCACTTCTAAATGATCTATTTATTTTGCTTGAACATTTTGATCTCCTTTACAAAATCTAACTTAACCAAAATCGGTGTTGTTGTATTTTCGTTTTTACATTGTATTCTAGAAAAAATGCAGAAATAGATGGAAATTGAAATTGAAATTATTGAAATTTAGCATGTTTTATCGAAAAACTGATCCTGGTCACTGTGACATATCCACAAAAGCGAGTTCGGTGTTAGTTCATGTGCACATTGGTACAAATAACCTTTCTTTTTTTTTCTTTTCTTTTCTTTTCTTTCTCTGTTGGTTAGGCACTTCACTAATGCATAAGCCTTCCTAACGTGGCAATTTATTTTTGTCACTGACATTTATACTTTGTTATTGTCGAAAATGGAAATAAACTTGAATTTGAACTTGAACATGTATTCATAAAATTCATGTTCAAACAATTGTGACGTTAAAGAAAGAAAAAGGATAATAGTGATAATAACGCTGATAATAGTGATATGATAATTACAATACCGATCTGCTCATGATGACTACTAACATCAAAAAAAAAAAAGATAGGCTGGAGGAAAACGATGGTAGGAGCGACATTAAGTGATGATCCACCTGTTGGGGTAAATCTCTCAAAATGGACGACACTCCTTTGTAGGTCGAGCTTGACCTCCAAAACACCCTCGACAAATGAACTCGTGATTGTAACATCAATGTTTTATTGTTTCATATTTCATTTCCACTCACCGCCCTTTACCCTCATCGAGTCATCCACCCTAAACCGCCACCACCACGAACACCACCACCACTATCATCATCATCATCATCATCATCGCCATCTCCGTGAACTTTGTCTTCAACCAAACACGTTCCGTGTAAACATCACCACCACTCCGCTCCAAAAATATGAAGATTAAAAAAGAAAAAAGTCATGAGCACTTAGGAGAGGGAAAACAAGCTCGCTCATAATATGACCTTCTTTGTGGGTTGCCAAGTTGATGGGTGTAGCAGGTCCGTTTTCGTCTCATCGTCCGGCGCAATGCGGGCAATAATAGCCGGCCGACTGCCCGGGGAGATGTCAATCGAGGCGGACGTGGCTAGCAATAAAGAGCATTCCTACCTCATAATGTCCACTAACACATCATCAATAGCTGCATCCCCTTCCACCGAGCACTGTGTTCTGACCGCTTTAAGTGGATAGCCTGAATAATGATGGAAACCTATTGTGATCGCTCTGAGCTTATTAAGTTTTTTTTTTTCTTGTTTTCCTTCGTCATTCTTTCTTTTTTTTCATTATTTTCATCACTTTATCTTCTTTTCTTCTTCCTCCACCTCCTCCAGCCTCTCTTTCATCTTTTTTCTTTTTCAAATGTTATCATCTCTATTTTTTCTCCTTCTCCTTTACTTCTTCTCTTTGTATAAACTGCTTAACTTCCTTTTCTTCTTAACTTATCATCTCCTTTTTTTTCTTTTCCTTCTTTTTTGTCTCCTTATCATTGATGCAAAATGATCATCGTCATCTTTCTCCCCAAGTCAACTTTTCCATCCTCCTTAATTTCCCCCAATTCAGTCATGATTTTCGTCTCCATCATGTTGTGTATTTTGTCAAACGCTCGAGATTAACCTACTGTCGATTATGTGTATCTCATCACATTTTCTAATTTATGTCAGTCTTGACAATAGTTTAGATTATTTACTCCTCATTTTCTTCTCCTTCCTTCCCCATCTCATTCTCCTCCTTCTTCTTATTCCTCTTCGTCTTCTTCTTTTTCATCATCTTTTTCCTTCTTATTTGATATAAATACCATACAAGCATTATGTAAGCAAAGTTACACTTTGAAAAGTCAAACAGTGGTCTTCTTCTTCTCCTTCTTCTTTTTCTTCTTCATCATCTTACTATTATAATTCTTATTCTCCTCCTCCCCCTCCTTTTTCTTTTCATCTTCTTCTTTGTCTTGTTGTTCTCTTGAGTTTCGGAAAAATTTGCCAGTTCGAGTGATCTTGATAAGTGCGGAGAGGACATGATAATAATGACTATTATAGAAAGAAAGAAAGAAAGGAGCAGGAGGAGGAGGAGGACGATGAATAAGAGAAGGAAGAGAAAGAGGAGGAGGAGTAAGACAGGAGGAGGAGAAGGAAGAGGAGGGGATTGTGATAGTGGAGGAGGAAGAGGAGGAGGTGGTGGAAGGGAGATGGAGGGGTGAAGGAAAAAATGATGATGATATTGATGATGATGATGATGATGATGATGATGATGATGATGATGATGATGAAGGTGATGAAGATGAAGATGATGATGATGATATTGATGATGATGATGATGATGATGATGATGAAGGTGATGAAGATGAAGATGATGAGGATGATGATGATGATGATGATGATGGGGGTGGTGATGATGATGTGATGATGATTATGATGGTGACGACGATCTATAATGGTCATTATAGATCTGAAATAGATCTGATTCTGAAAGGAGTAAGATAATAATAAATATCGACAAGACGCCGAAGAGGAAGTTGGTGGTAAAACAGGAGGAGGGCTTGTATAAAAGGAGAGAGGAAAGAAATTGAGCGAGAAAAAAAAAGATACTCAGTTAAGCAAGAAAAAGTTTGTCTCTATCATATGTCTATCTATAGGATAGGAATGAACGATGGTTGTTGTCCAAGAGATGCTGGAAAGTTACGGTAGGTGCAAAACGTTGGAGATTCAAGCAGGTAAAACTGCTGGAAGCCCGGTGAATTCAGGACGTGAGCATCACTAGTGAGGATGACCGCTCCGTCTGCCGAATCCTGAGTTGAAGAAGGAGGGTGTTTTGTTAAGTCGAACTTGAAACTTAAGATTGACTTAAAGTTAGGGTATGCCGTTGTTTTCTCTTTTCAGTTTTATCTGGTGTTTTCAGAATCCACTTTGAATTGTTATCAAAATTTACAGAAACAAATCCTTTGTCCCTTACTTTATTTTGTTGATTAATACGTGTATGAAAAAGTCTTCAAAATTGTCATTCTTATATGAAAGTTAGAATATCATTGAAGTCACTCACAGCCTACCATAATTTTAAGTTAATTTTAACTTTAAACTTAAATTCTTCGTGAAACACCCCCGGAGCTCAAATCTTCGTCTAAGATCATGCCTAAGTACATTTCTTGGGATCTGCTTGGGTTCGAGACAAAGTTCTCCCATTATTTTTGGAAGGAACGAGAAAACGATTTTGTTCGTCTTAAGTTTTCCAACCACGGAGCATCAAGTCCGATTTACCTTTATTTCATTCAAAATAGACTTGTTTTACTCGAGTTGGGTTTTTAACAATGTGATGGGAAAGAAACGGAAAGAATAAAAAAAGACGCAGAAATAGAGAAAAACACAAGAAAAAAATGGTTACAAGTTACAAAAGAAGAAAAATGATAAGAAGAAGAATAAGAGTAAGCACAGCAAGAAAGGTTGGTGACTAGCTGATTCCATTTGTTGTATTGGGGCTGAAGCAGACATGACAGTTTGTTAGCCGCTCACGCACACACACACACATAGAAATACACACACGCACGTGACTGCCATCAGTTGTCGCTATCACCACAAGTCTTCAAAACAAAGATGCAATTAATCGGAGGGATTCCGTGCGCCCCAAGTTAGAAAAATGCAAAATACTCACTTAAACCCCACCACCCCTTTTGTATATAATCTGACACATCGGATATCCCGTTTTCTCTCTTTTCATCCATTTCTCGTTTCGATTTTTTTCCACTTCAGACTGCTTAAAGTGATTGATTGGATATTATTTATGATGTATCAACGTGGAATTGCGGGTGAAATGTATTAGGAAAATAGAGCAGGGTGACACAATGAGGACTGAGAGATTAGGGCGATTATTTTGCGTGGATTAGGATCAACAATTCGAATGGGACGAGTGGGGATGGGGGGGGGCAAAGATGGGGACGCGTTCGTTCGGGATTACAATGATTCATCCCTGTATAGATCATAGCTATCAGATCTGAACAAAAGCCAAACTGTGAAAAGCATGGGCAAGCGAGAAAGACAGTGATATCGCAAAGGAGAGAGAGAGAGACCGGAAAATCTAAAAACACATAGATTTATCGACCTGATGATCAGTACTAATAAAGCTTACCTCTTTTCCCCGACCCTCCCTTCTTCCCGCCATCTTACCCGTGCAGCAAAACATTAAATATTCATAGCAAGATTAGTGTGAAGAATACAGAGATAAGAAATGTCAAAAAAGACGGGACAAAATATGTTCACTGAGGAAACATGATATACATTAAAGCGCTTCTACACACACGTGGAAAAACTTAAGTTTTTGCTTTTCCTCGTCTTATACACAAGAAGTGTGCTTTTCATATTCTTTATAGTTGTTTGTTTGATAGACTTTATTTTGGTGAGTAGCTTCATTTTTTATTTCATTTAATTCATTTCTTAAATTTCCGAGAAAAATGCAATTGCAAAGAAACGTTTGAGTATACATATGATTTCACAAAATCAATGCATCACTGTGATGAAAACAGAATAAAAGGCAATAAATGTTATTGTCTTTTAAGTTAGGTTGGAACTGCACTGCTGTTGTTTTCATTGTTTACATGGAAGCGTGTTCTTTTTCGAATTAAAATAAGAATATTGTGCATCTAGTATAATATCATGGAAAATATCTTTAATTGCCGTGTTGGAGCAGTAAGGTTAATCTTGTTTTAATAGCCCCCTCCCCTCCCCTCCCCCCACCAAAAAAAGAAAAAGAAAAAAAAGGTGATCTCAATTTTAGAAAACAGTGCATAAAAACACAGATTCGTCTTGCAAATCCAGAATAATTGGTTATTGATTATTGTATGCATTTCATGAAATATGTGTCAAAACGATAAGATAGAAAGCGGAGAAGCACCAAAAAATGATCTTAGAAGGCATAGCATAGAAGGCAAGGGATATTTTTGGACATTACGTGCATATAAGTAGACTTATAGAGCTGAGATGTTCAGAAGACACGAAGTTACACAATCACTGAGACTGTGATGTTAACAATTTCAAAATAGCAAACAAGACGAAAAATCATATAGGTAATTCTATTTTACTGCCTTGGTATTCCTGTGACGAGTACCGATGTTCCTTATGAATTATGATATATCTTAAAAGTATGTCGCATATACACAGTTCACAGAGACTATACTTCCATGATGAAAAGGACTTGTCTTTAAGTATGATATCGATAGCAGCGAGCTGTAGTTGTCGTTTTTTTGTATAGAAGTGTTTGGAGGGAGAAAAACTAGTGTTGTACATGATATGCACGTCATACGAAGATACAGAACTCATAATACCTGCCAATTTGACGAAAATGCCTGACCCTGCTCTAAAACTTGCCGTAAAGAATCCAGCGGCTATTGCGTCAGCAGCAGGAGAACAAGGCGGCAAAGAATTCAGCGAGGAGCGAGCAGCCTACACACAATGAAACTACCTTTGGCGCCTTTTTCTAATCATGTTTCATTACTCACGACTGAACTGAATGCAAACAGATATAATTCATACAAACAAATATATATATATATATGTATTCATCTGCTCACAAACATCTTTTTCTCTTTCATAATATTCCCATCATGTTCTTAAAGAATATAATTCAAGCAAAAATTCATTTTCCGCTTACATTGAGAAAGAGAACGAGGAGTCGATAATCCTATAAAGCAAATGACAGATGATGAATAATACGGACGACTTGCTCTAATGCAATGGATTCTCTTAAACATTGTCAATAACGTTGGGGCAAGAGGATTTCGTGAACATCATCCTGAATAGAAATTAAGAAACTGGGAAGGGGGGGGGGACTGGTTAAGACAAGAAGATAGAATTAAGAGAGAGATATAGATAGAAAGTATAATATGAGAAAAAGAGATAGAAAAAGGAATAGATAGAAAGAGAGAGAAAGGGAGGGAGAGAGAGAGGGGGGGGGGAGTTGATGGTTGAAAACTACAAGATACCATAGACAAGTAGTATATACCAGCGCGGGAAAGGTTATCCTAAAGAATTAAAAAAGAAAAATGTTGTAAATAGGTGAGCTCGCACATCGCCATGGAAACGCTTATCCTCCAGTACTGTCCAATGCGCCTCACGAATCATCTCCTAACATTTCTTGTATAATGTGACTATTGATAAATATCAAAAGAAAATGGCTATAATACCGTTACACAATACAAGGGAGCTCTCCCTTAGCAAGGTGAATATGGCGAAAAGGGACTAAGAAATAGATACGCGGGGAATGATTTATAGATATAATATAGTATATAATAATCAAAAGATGAGTCAGTTAAGGCATTCGTTATTCCTTTTTTCAATCAATTACTTTACTTCTAACATCCCATATATCCAAAATTTATCTATGTTGAACAAAAGCATTGTTAACTTTTATGATAAAAACATATTGTCAACATTACTTAAGTGGGGCAAGAAAAAAATAAAATAAGATATCAATAACAACATTGCGACGCAGACGTCCCTTGACTGAAAGAGATTGTATTTTCTGGTCAGGTATATCTACTTGATGAAATCTGCGAACGTATTTCAGGATTTGGTAATTTGGAATATTTGATGGAAAGATAAACTCATCTTCACCTCTACATCATCTTTCTCCTCCTCATCATCATCATCATCTTCCTCATCCTCCTTTGCTTCTCCTTCCCCCTCTTCTTTCCTCTTCATCTCCCTCTTTCTTTTCCTAATCTTCTTCCGATTTACCCCTATCTTTCTCCTCCTCCGCCTCCACCTCCATTTTCATATTTTTCCTCGTCACTTCTGTATATTGTCCTCCTTCTCCTCCCCCTCCTCCTCCTCCTCCTCCTCCTCCTCCCCTATCTCCATTTTCATCTCGTCACTGCTGTCCTCCAGTTGTCCTCCTTCTTCTCCTCATTTATCCTCCTTTGTTCATCATTTCGCTCCCCAAGTCTACAACTTTTAGAATTCGTTCTCCTGTTGATTCTTTAGGAACCTCTAATATCTCAAGTACGTTAGGTGATCAGTACATAAAAAAAAAAAAATGACCCACTGCAATAAAAGAAAGATAACATCAACGCCACAAAAGATTGCAAAAAAATTAGAAGATTACAAGATTTATGTTGGTCTGTTTATGCAAGACCTTTTAAAAATGTTTTACCTACATTAGCAAACCATTTCAAATTCAACCTATATCAGTATATGCCATTTGACTTTATTGCTGCTATTGCTAAAGGAATTCATTTTTATGAGATTGTGTTATAGGATGTCAGTCCGTCGGTCAAAGACTCACCTTTCCTCTTTTTCTTCTTCTTGATATTTTCAAATCGATGAAGACACAACAGAATGTAGCCTTGACAGATGCATTTTATTCTTTACCAGGTAAACATACTTGCATTAGTCGTTGATCATCATCTGAACTCTCGGTAGAGCCAATTGTCATTTCCGTGTGCGAATGCTTTCATTTTCCATGCACTTTTAAGAAGTTTGTGTAATATCAGAAGCATAAGAATTGGTATAGCATGGTTCGGCAAGGATGTTTATCAGTGACAGGAACAACGGATACATTAAGGTTATCACTATATAGAATGGGGTATGAGACAGTCAGCTGTAATGTACGACTGTTTCGTCTATGAAATGTAGCAGTAGTATAATAGTAATGATAACGATAAATACGATGATGATGGAGATGAGGAGGAGGAGGAGAAGGAGGAGGAAGAAGAGCAGGAGCAGGAGGAGAAGGAGGAGGAGCAGGAGAAGGAGCAGGAGCAGGAGGAAGAGGAGGAGGAGGATGGTGATGATGATGATGATGATGATGATGATGTTGATGATGATGATGATGGTGATAACATTAGTGGTGGTGGTGGTGGTGGTAAATATCGCAGGTGATATAAATAAAATTTGTTTGTGATGACTATTATGGAGAAGATCAAAAGTAAGGACGATAATGGTAATGGCATTCATTATGTTACTGTGATATGAGAAAAGCCTCATTTGACCACGCAGTCGATGAACATAATTGTATCTAAAACGAGAAATGAAACAAAGAATCGTATTGAAATCGCTTAAAGAATCGCTGAAAAATAATTTTGGGTCAAATAGCGTGGTTTCAATGGAACACGCATCTTTACGATAATAGATTGCTTCTCCTCAGGTTTTCTTAAACCCCACAACTGACAAATTACGTCAATTTTCGTTTAGCTGACTAGAACAGAGCTGAGAATAGCAAAAATAGATAGAAAAAGATGTTTCATTGTTTTTCTCTCGAGAAAATAGAAACTCGTGTTAGTCGTCAGAAACACACGTGAATGACGACGAGAAAGTAACAGCCTAAACACGTATGCGATTCAATACTACAAAGATGTTATGATGATATTACCCGCGTGTTGTGGCATGATGTTTACATCCAGACTCTTAAAAGTTCAACTCGCATCTGAAAAGACTCTGAATAGGAGGAATGAAGTATCACGTCTTTAAGGATGGTGATAATAGGAAGATCGCATCTTTGCATCTAACGCGTTGTCATGGCGACAGTGAATAGGCCGCTAGAATGCTCTATGCCCGTCTCACATCACATCATGGATCGTGTTTTGTGCGACATTCTGCTTCTCAACTGCAGCATGAAATCGGTATGGAAGTAGCTGATTGTGAGTCGAGTTTGCATCGCTGCCCAAATTTCTCCTAAGCTGGTCGTTTACTGCTTCAAAAGGCGATAAAAAAGGCGAATGATGCTGATAATGATAACGCTACTGTTTGTGATGATGACGGCTACAAAGTTATTGCAATACTATTGAGGACTTTACTATGGTAATGGCATCAGTGTTCACAAAGTAACATTAACCAATTCCCTTCGAGATTCTGAAATCTCCGTAGACATTGTACAGAATAGACCAAGTTGGCTTCATCGAAAGGCATTTGGGTGAAAAGAAATGTTGGCAATGATGTAAGTGACACGAATAAATCGTCTTGATCATGTTGATGAAGAAAATGTCGATGATGATGAAGGTGATGATGATGATGATGATGGTGATGGTGATGGTGATGATGATGATGATAAAGATGATGATGATGATGATGATGATGGTGATGGTGATGGTGATGATGATAAAGATGATGATGATGATGATGATGGTGATGGTGATGGTGATGGTGATGGTGATGATGATAAAGATGATGATGATGATGATGATGGTGATGGTGATGGTGATGATGATGATGATAAAGATGATGATGATGATGATGATGGTGATGGTGATGGTGATGATGATAAAGATGATGATGATGATGATGATGGTGATGGTGATGGTGATGGTGATGATGATAAAGATGATGATGATGATGATGGTGATGGTGATGGTGATGATGATAAAGATGATAAAGATGATGGTGATGATGATGATGATGATGATGATGGTGATGATGAGATGATGATGATGATGATGATGATGATGATGATGATGATGATGATGAGATGAGTATGATGATGATGATGATGAGGAGGAGGAGGAGGAGGAGGATGCGATGATGATGAAGATGCTGCTGCTGCTGTTTATGATGATGATGATGATGATGATGATGATGATGACGATGATGATTATGGTGCTGATGATGAGAAAGACGATGATGAAGAACTAGAGAATGACAATGATATTCCGGATGGCGATGAAATGAAAATGACGAAAGTGATTACAAAGAATGAGAGTAGCACGAGTAAAGAGGATACAAGAAAAGAAGTGATGATGACGAAAATGACGCTGATGTTGCATTTGATGATAATGATGATGATAGGGAGGAAAATCGTAGGAGGATGAGGGGAGGAGGATTATCACTTATAATAATCGCCTCATAATGGCAATGACAAATATCTGGGAACAAGTAAATTTCAGACTTTATAGTAACATTCGTATAGCCCAGTATTGACAGTGCTATTTCGACGAAAAGGAAGGGAATGTAAAGAACAAATACTTGGATTGGGGGGAGGGGAACAATCTAAGCAACTCCGAATAAGAATTCTTTTCTTCGAGTCTTTATCTTTGTTTCTCGAATTCAGGACAGCTATCTAAAACCTAATCAGTCGAGTTCATGGTCGACTAAGTAGTTTCCATGATAAAAATCTGTAGATTACATGAAGTGGAACGATTAGGAAATCATTCAATTGTCTATAAATTATGGTCAGTTTAATTTCCGCACGGATAGTGGTTATTCACGCATTATTCAACTTTCGAACAGATATCTAACCGGCAAGGGTGGGCGGGGGAGGGGCACAGTGCTACTTGATGTTGTTTGTGGCGATGGAAATATCATATTAATATTGTATGATTCAAATAAATAATCTTATCATATCACTTTGACAAACGTTTCATAGTTAAGTTATCACAAGTTCAAATATTCGATAGCCGCTTCTTCTTATCATTCGTCACCCTTAACTTGCTGTTTAGATTCATTGTAGATCTGCCAAATTCTGCATACATGGCGACTATCGGGCAGCGAATCATGCTTACATAACACACTGGGCGTCTTAGACTGTGCATGCAATTGTAAGTGAAAATGTAAATGAAACGTAACTCGTGAAGACAAGTCGAAAGTAGTTACGTTGTTCATGTCCATCTAATTCAATTCAATTCAATTCAATTCAGTTCAATTCATATATTTTCATTCTTTTTTTCATAAAACATAATCAGGAATGATATCATAAGCATACATTCCACTGGGAAAAGGATTAATGATAGTTAACAAATAAAGACCGGCAATATACATATTGAATGAAAGCATCCAATATATCCCAGTGGATCTCTGATGATGAGGATTATTGCACTGAATCATGAGTATTTTGACAAAAGTAACAACAAAGCGTATCATTTTCAATTTATTTCAGAGCTGATTTCATTGAAGAAAGCAAAAATTTGAATAAACGGAGACATGCAAACCTAATTTCGATCATTACCATAAGATCCAGCGTTATTGATAAAGAGAGCCTATTGTTCTCTGATGTAATGACATTATGAAATTGATTCTAATTGCATAATAGTATTAGATGTAGTAAATCCGCTGCCCCCCCCCCCCCCTCCTTTAGCAGCCGTTTTCCGGTAAGGGGAGAGTTCAAGCGATTGATAAACGAGTAAATCCCGGCGCCATTATCGCAGCCAACACCCCGACCCGCCACGTACGCGTATGATGTATGACCCTGCCGCGAGGCGCCATTGCAATCCACATTACTGCCTACCCTTACTTTCCCCCTTCCAATGTCTATAAGCAACATCTAGGTCGGCCGATAGGATTCCTTGCCAAGATTTGCAACTGAGTGGCTAATACAGGTGGATTACTTGACTGGCATTGAGCATGACGTCATAACACTGATGTAGCAGACGTTTGAGAGTGAAGAGGGAGAAAGAGAGAGAGAGAGAGAGAGTGAGAAATGCTAAAAGTAATGACGAATGTGAAGATGGGCTTTCAGTATGTGATGCCGCCCTCTGTAAAGAATACTACTCGACCTTTAACTATATCTCGAAACTCTCTCTCTCTTCACCGTTGTTGATGCTGCGTATACATCTAGGTTGCATATGGTGATAATAACAAGATTTGTGTATGCCAGGGCTGGGTGGTCACGTGGTCAAAGCCCTGGACTCTTAACCCGTTGTATACTTTGAGAGCCAATTTGACACACACACACACGCACACAAAAGAACAACAACAACAACACAGCGTTGTATGCACTGTCAAACGGAAAGGGTTAATGAAAATATCTAGTACCTGTGAATCTGAACCAACGATACGCGCGGGTCGGTCAATAATGTGTTGCCTTCTATTGTCCATCTCGACCTGGGGTTAGTAAACTACCTGGCAGCGCTGTAAAGGGTAGTAATGATGCTATAGCTTCCCAAGTAAACAGTACTCGAACTTACATGGAAAGTTACTCCAAACATATCTATATTATGTGGATTCGACAAATGCAAAAATATTTTCAGGTTCTTTTTATTTGAAGGTTAAATGACATTTATTTCCAGCAAATATAAACATACATAAGTACAAGTAATATTCCACAAGATCAATTTGAATATGCAGGGGAAACTTCTCTAGCAGTACAAAAACTTAAAGTGACGAGTGTGCCCTTAACATAAATGAGTATAACATTTCCTAATATGCAGTATCATAGTAAATATAGAAGTAAAAAACCGAGGTAAGGACAAGAACAAAGACAGAGATAGAGACATAAACAGACACAAAAACAGAAACAAAGACAGGGACATACATGCGAAGGTTAACATTTACAGGGACATCAACTTTGACTTTTATAACAATGATAATAGGGACATGGGATTCAACAAACGTTTAATACAGGGGGATTGTCGGGGTATATTGAATCTTGAATCGTAAATCTATGTAGAGAATGCTTAGAATACACTTTGATTTGATTTGATTTGATTTGATTTGATTTGATTTGATGTATTTCCGCATGCAATCAAATACAAATTGAATACAAATTTCAATAGCACAAAGACAAAGAATAATAAGTGCAGTGATATAGGCCTAAAACGATAATATAACAGTACACAAATAGATACACATAAGAAAATGCATTGAGCAGTATACATACACAGAAACATATCAATGAAATATACAGTATTTTTCAGTAAATAACAGAGATAATTGAATGCAGGAGATCGCCATCGTGAGCGATCAAGCTTGAAATGGATGGGGCCTTCACTTCAATTAAAGTTTCAAAATATCATCGAATATTCAAAAGTTATGAATTGTTACAGATTTGGTCAAATCCATGTGATGTCATCGCTGGATAAGAACACTACACCAAGTCGTGACGTCACAGTAAAGTAACGAGACAGACTGACAGAGAAAATATAGAGAGATATAGAAAGACACATAAAGAAATATATTCTTTATCGTAGTGAAGGAGCACTTGACTACCTATTTCAGAAGACAGAGAGAATAAGTTAATAACATACCCTGAACAGTCGTATGTCAGTAAGAAATCGAATGAATATATATAATATATGCCTTTCGATGAAAAAAAGAAAATATTTTGTAGGATCTCTGTATAGTTTTACTAGGAATAGAGGAAGAAGTAGTAGTTGTGGAGGTACCATGTGTCTTGTAGTTATAGTTATAGTAGTAGACATTTGTGAACATGAAGTCAAGCGTCTTATGATGGCGACTCTTGAATCAATGTTATGTCGACTTTTAATAAAAATAGATAATAATAAATGACATTTGTATCGCGCAGCTACCATAATAATATACTCTACTGTGCATTACAAAGTAATAATCATGACATGCATAATTCAAACATAAAATGCATTGTTCAAAAGATGAGTTTTTCACCTGGGCCCCGTTTTATCAAAAGATAATAATCGATTATAAATTTCCTTACCACACAGCCTGCCATAGATTTACCATAGAAATCATCTATAAATTCAATTATAACCCTTCATAAAACAGGGCCCTGGTCTTAAACTTATCAAGATCAGATGATTGATCTCGTTGAATGTATTATCGAACCAAGGTAAAAACATTTGAGAGAAATAAATGTAGTAGCTAGGAATACAGATTTCGGTTCATTCTTACCATTACGTCACCTAGCAAAAAGAATAATCTACAGCATCTTACAAAATAAATGACTATAATAATTACATCTCATATGTTATACTTCGGATTCTTAATGTTTTCCGGTCAGATCAAGGAAAGGGTAAAAATCGTGATCATAAAGTGATTGCATAAGTTTAGAACTTTCAGAAAAGTATCACTAGTTCTTTCAGGTTTCTTATAGTTTGCATTATTAGTAAAATGTAATTCGAAGACAAGGGTAAACCAATCTATAGTCTTTGTTGTGAGCTACAGATGTTCTTCCACCGTATTTTCCTCTCTTTGTATTACACTTCTATAATATTATCTTCGAAAAGCAGATGACGAATCATGTACATGCTGAGTATGTAGGGGACGAACATCTAAGCCATGGACAACTACGTTACTTCCCCTCAACACGTTAAGATTAAAGATTATTCCCCCTTTTTTATTGCATCGAAGAATACTTTTGTTTTCCTATGTATCAGAATAATCTCCGTGTCGAAATAACGTTTGCAAAGCTGATGTTTCCTGTGGGTCAACACGGTCATCAGTGTTTGACGTTTAAGACTTAAGTTGTTCGTTTAGTTGCCTGTGTTTGTCTCAAGTCTGAGTATATCCCACTGAGTGTACAGCCATGTACAGTGGCGATCGTCTATAACCATGCAACAGCAGACAAAACATGCGCGGAAGCTCCACAAGCGTCGTCACATTCCCGGCTGGCTTTGGGGCGCAGTTTTCAAAGAAGGCACAATGGGGTAACACAATGGGGGTAAAAAGAAATCTTTCTCTCTCTCTCTCTCTCTCTCTCTCTCTTTTTTTTCTCAGAGAGACTGACTGTGAAACCAGGGTGGCATCTCTCGTTGGTTATATAATGTTCAGATTCTTTTCCGTCTTTTCGCACTGTCTATCTATCTATCTATCTATCTATCTATCTACCTATTTTACTTTCAATCCGTCTCCCTTCCCTCTTTCCCTTCATCCTGTCCGCCTCCGTCCAGAGTTGCATTTCCCGCTTCTCATAAGACTGTCACTTCTTATTCAGACGGCTTCTCATATCGCTTAATAAACCCATTATGACGAGGTGTTTATGATTTCTAAAATGCCCGAAACGTTCCTTTCTCTATTTTTTGCTCTCTCTCTTTTTTTTTCATAGGGTCGACTGCACTAGCTTCAAAGCATACCTCCTCGCTCTCCCACCCACCCTTTATTTCTCCCTCCTATTCACTATTCACGGGCCATACTGCTCTGTGTACTGTATTCCAGTTTCCCCATTCTCTTGGCGTCTTTAGAAGGCGATTATTTGCGGAGTCTTTCATTCAGAGTCGCGACAATAGCCACACTTCGTTGCTGCCTAACTCTTTTCCTTAGTGCTTATTTGGGCCTATTTGCACTGGCCAAGGCCGCTCTTTTCAGCCCCTCAATACGCCCCAAGTGAAACATATTCACATAGAAATCGGATGGTATTAGGCACCATTGTGTAGCGCTGAAAGGGTCTTTCAATAGAAACGCCCTCTTGCGCTCGCATTTATTTATTTATGTCATACGCACCCCGGCCATTCAGCGCGTTCATGTATTTTTTATTGTGTTGTTATTTTTCCGTTCGCAGAGCTCCACGCACGGGCCTTTTATATAATTAATACGCTGAACAAGCCCGGACAATAGCATTGTAAGGGGCTTAGTGCTTGCGAAGTTGGAGCTATTCAAATTGGTTTGCAATGGCTTTTGTTCGCGCACAATGGAAACACAGGACCGCACACAATACGACCTGGAGATGAATGGAGCGTCAGAAAAGGGAAAGAATTCGAAAGCCATGATCTTTATTCAGGAAATACAAAATAGAAGAAAGCATTGATAAAGGCGTATGCCTGGCCTTTTGTCGACAGCGAAGGTATAGCCAGCCACGGAAGAGAACTAGCAAGACAAGAAGTAGAAAAGAGAGCGAATGGAAAAGAACAGAGTAGGGGGAAATTGACGGCAGTATAGCTCCTTTTGAGAAATTGTAGCAAAAAGTACATGAAGGTCAGACATCTCAAAGCAGCGTACAGGGAAATGGTTTCCCTGTTAGCAGGATATGAGTGCTTACGACAGCCTCTCCCTTTCGAGGAAAGACTTAACAGTAAAAAGAAAAATCACCTGTGGTAAAAGTAACTGTAAAGGTCTTCTCCAAGACAAACTCAGAAAATACTAGCAGATTAGTTGAATAAAGTGTTTCGACACGCCAAGGGCTGAGACTCCAAACAGGGGTCATATAATTTGTAATGATTGCAGACTGAAGACACATTATACATTTCATTTTCAGTTTACCTCATTCATCATAAGAATACATTAGAATATGTAGAAACGTGCAGCTGCAATAGGGGATTCAACAAAAAGAACTAAAATACTCACGACACATTGACCCCGGAAGTACAAAAATATCATATTAAGAACATCAGACATGAACACAACCATTAACAATCAGAGACAGCAGACAGCATTGATTGCAAACACACACACATTCTCTCTCTCTCTAACACACACACACACACACACACACATATTTGTACAAAATCAGATCAAATTGTACAAAAGTCAGAATCAAATTGTACAAATCCCGGAAGGAGGAAAGGATGAAGTAATTTATGTGCGTTTGAAACCCTGAAACGAATGTACACGGTATACCAAAGCCCGGCAGAACTCACTCTTCTGGTACAGGTGTGTTATGATTTCCAGATACCGTGTCGCCTTATGCAACAAATCTCAACCTATTGCAACTGATAGACAAATTGCCCTACATCGACGTAATTAAGCACTGAATCAATCCGTGTTTTAGTAGTAGCCATAACAAAAGAAATCATGGGCGTACTATACATGCGTATACTAGAGCAGGATTCGAACCTACGACCTCCTGATCACCGGACAGGCGTCATCTCCACTACACCATCGAGCTTCCGCCCAACAGCCAATGCTGGCTCTAATCCTTATAGCACGCAGCGGGTACTGCTTCATTATTCAAATAGATGAAATCAACTCTATTTATGTCGATGTATAGACGGCAATTTGTCAATCAGTTGCAATTTACAAAAGAAAAAAAAAAACTCGATGCAAGAATTTCATCAATTTGAAACTTCAATTTGTCATCTCCCAACAACAACTCCACCCAACATCAAATCTCACCTCATCCCCTCCTCCCTGACACTGAATCAAGGCTCCATCTCATCTTCAAGAGTGGTCACCTACACGAATCAAAGTGAAGAGTTGTTTTGATTGAATATTTGTTGAATTGCTTACCGGGCATATATATTTATATCTCTTCCTTTTTCTTCAACTTTCATACGTACATCTATACAATGTATATGTTATTCTCTATTATATATCCCTCTGCGCCTCAGAATACGCCAGTACATTGATGGCGCATTACAAATGCTGTACTTATTATCATTATTATTATCATTATTATCATTACTACTACTACTACTACTACTACTACTACTACTACTACTACTACTACTACTACTACTACTACTACTAGTATTATAAGAGTATAGTAATACAGTTCATTTCCATTTCATTGCTTATCTTTACTTTCATTTCAAAACAATATACTTTATCTTACCAACGACGAAATATAAGTGTCCATTCCATGTAACATAATCAAGATAGTAATACAAATACAATCTTGTTTCATAGAAGACTGGATGAAAATGGAGGGGCTGCTAAAACAGATTTGTATGATGCAGCCCCCTAGACTGCAGCGCATTATTATGCGAGTAAGTTAACATAAAGCAAATAAGTGTAATACAAAAATACACTTATTATTGTATCTCTGATAACATGACGCACACACACACATACACACACACACGCACACACACACAAAAACATAAACACACACCCACACACACAAACACACACTAACCAGCGCAGAACAAATGAAAATGAAAAATGATAATCATCTTTATACCTGACTCCAGATTATATGGTTTCTCTATTCTGCGCTTTTATACGAAGATTGACGGGATATGCTTCAAAAGAATTGGTGCAAGGACACTCTCCAGATATCGGCAATGAGCAAAGGCATGCTGTTGTTCATGTTGTAATGCATTTTATCAGTAACAATGTGATCCACTTTTTATTTTGATTGTGATCCACTTTTTATTTTGATTGTGAAAGTATGTATATACATATGCAATGTATTTTTGATCATATATGTGTGATATATATACATATATTATATATACATTGGTATACGGAGAGAAAGAGATAGATAGCTGGATGGATGGATACCTAGCTAGATAACTATAGCTAGCTAGCTAGCTAGATAGATCGATTAATTGACAGATAGATAAATAGATAGATAGAAAGATAGATAGATAGATAGATAGATAGATAGATAGATAGGTAGGTAGATAGGTAGATAGGTAGATAGGTATATAGATAGATATTCCTTATTAACTTTCTTTTTATGCGTGATTCTGCTTCTGCACTATCTGCAAATCAAATCTTTTTGACAGACTGATAAACACAAATAAGAGCTGCATTTATCCGTGTGGGCCTAATAATCTAATGGAGAAAGATAAGATCATAGCATCATACAACTTCAATGGCAAAAAATTAAAACTGTACGATGCAGAGCTCGTGCCACAACGATCCCATTGGATAAGAAGAAAATATAGAACTGCGATTGATATTCTTATTTCCATCGGAATCTCGTGTTACTGTCGAAGAAGATGATTACATTTGTCAATCAGTCAAAACAAATTAACGATTTTGTTTTGTTTTTGCTATCGATTTCCTTTTACAAAGCTTGTTCCTCATAATTTATTGACACCTTCCTTACTAACATCCCGCGCGCACACACATTTGATCATAACCCAGATGTTCTGGCAGTGAAGTACGAGTACACTCCAATCGAAGTACGCGCGCGCTTAAGTTATTCAAACAAAGGATCGTTGCTCGTTTCTCGTCGGCAAACAATGCGATTGATAATTAAGACATTATGATATGAGTAAAGAACGTGTGTGTATGTATGTATGTGTGTGTGTGTGTGTGTTGTAGTTCTGGCTCTCCCTCTCTCTCTCTCTCTTCCAGCTAAATAGCCTTATTAACCATCTCCTCTGCCATTGTCGCTGTGGTGGCCAGAAGCGATACCGATCAGTCTGAATAACTCGAACGAGACAGTTTCCATTCTTGCTCACGCCCTTCCCCTATTGTTCGCCAGTTTTGCATTCATTCTGCGTTAGTCCAAGCCGGGGGTAACACTCATACATTCACATATTTACACTCACACAAGGGTACGCACACACACATACACACACTCACACATGCACTCACACGACGTAGAAATCATATTCTTGGCAAATAGCCTTATTGATAATTTGTATGACGACATTTTTTTTTTCTTTTTTAAGTGATCCTTCTGCCTCGATTTCTCTCTTTCCTGCGCCATGTGCGCGCGAGATTGTGTGTCAATATATTGGCGTAGTGCTCTCGCGGCTATTGCAGGGGCAGGTTGTTTTCAAACGCCGCCTGTGACTAAGATTGATACCGGGCCCTCTAGCTGGCTGATATTTCTTTGGTTGCTGCCTCGAACCTTGGGCGGGGATGATGTCGACATTCCCGAAGTACGAATTGATAATTCTGATTAATCTCGCGCGGGGCATTAGTGCTCCTAATATCACCGCAAAAAATAGCAAAATCATCCCCGGCGACGATCCTGAACAATAAATCCCCACGTGGTCTCCAGCAACGTCCGACGGATTGTGCCCGCGCGAGAGCCGGGTCTCGCCGCCATCTGATTTGAGATCGTTCCGTCGCGTAACCATATGTATGTGGGTTTAACTCATAATTCAAAGTGTACTAACGAAACAACAAGCTTTCCATACATGTCCACTGTAATAACACAAAACTTTTTTTTGGAGTATAATTATAAAGAAGCAAAGATTATATGTGCATAAACATAATTATACATATTGAGTGTCTTATGCTTTAAAGTAAAATCCATCAAATTCTTTGTAACGGTATTCATTTCTTGCTAGACATATGTTGCCTGCCCATCAATAAAAGACATCATCAATAAACAACCGAAAACTTCGTGAAGCTAAGGCTACTCTTCAGAGAAGTGGATAGAAATGGACTTCGAAGACTCTAGTTTGTTTGCACTTTTGTTTCCTACACTTTCATTTATAGGGTAAGACGATATGTGACTAGTTTCTCCAATAACAGCCAGCGTCACTAATTGCAAGTCATTATTTTTGTATATTTCCTTTGTAATTTGCGGTATTTATCCTCAACATCCATTCAAACAATGCCACTAGCAAAATACCAAATGAATGTTTGCTCATGCAAAGTTTGCGTTGAAGACTCGTCGCATACAAAAACTTAGGAGTATACAAGTATAATTGAAGGTGAATTTTAACATTTCTTCTGTAGTATAGGTGGTGTGGTAATGTCATTTTTTGAGTGAGTAGCATAGCAACCACTACTGCTGGTGAGTAGAAGTCTTGGTACAAATTATAATATAACACCCAATACAGGGTTTAGGAGGTAATTACAAAATAATGCTAGGATTGAATTTCTTATCCACATATCCGACGTTCTTGACTTGTCACCTCATCAAAAGTTCACTTCATGTCATTTGCCTTTTTTTAACTTATTCATACAACTTTCGACTGAATAAACATCAACAACAAACTTAAAGTGTCACCTTCATCGACATGGCCAACAGTGGTGTCATCGCTGAACATCATATGTCAATCATCATCGTAAACATCAATATTATTGTAATTATTTGAGTCATATCACCTTCATCATCATCCGCATATTGTTACTGTCATTATACTCATCAATTCCAGAATTGGCAGAACAGGCGTGAATCATCATTGTTCATCAATATACCACTATCACCATCATCATCATCATCATCATCACTATTATAATTTTCATCATCATCATCATCATCATCATCACTATCATAATGTTCATCATCATCATCATCACTATTATAATTTTCATCATCATCATCATCATCATCACTATTATAATTTTCATTATCATCATCATCATCATCATCATTATTATAATCACCATCATTATCATCATCGTCGTCGTCGTCTTCATCGTCATCATCATCATCATCATCATCATCATTGTCATTTCCATAGAAACGTCATCTTATCCCATCTCCATTTTCACATCATCATCTTGAATAATATAAACCATATAATAGGAAACTACCATTTACCAGCTTTCTTCAATCAACATGCGACATCACTTTTGACTCTGAAAGATTTTGATTACCTCTGTTCGCATTGCGAACTTATCGCCTTGTAGGAAGTCAGCTTTTAATAGAATAAAATCAGAACAATCAAAACTAGAAATTAAAAGTTGGAAAGGCAGAGACGCCATCAAAAATATTGCACTGTTTTTGGAGAAATACTATGAAGAACCTGGGAGAGGGATACTCCTATTGTGTTTTAATGCACATTCTGCAATAACAAAATTGGTCCTGTACATACTACCACATCATCGATGTCCTAATGTTGAAAGAAACACACAAAATGATACATGCATTAAGGTTTGGAGTTGGAGGTATGGGAGTAGGATCGAATTTACTAGGAGAGAAGAAGATATAGTAATTTTTTTGAAGGACCTTTTTGACGGTGTTCAGTTTCTCACTTCTTCATTGTCAGTTTCCAGCAGAAAATCCTTTTTAATATTAAGAATATGTCATTACGTCATCCGTGTGGTGACATCAACGTCATTTTCATCACTTTTTATCAAAGCTATCCTGCTATCACAATTATCATCACCGCCGTCCTGATCACCAGCATCATTATCATCATCCGCATCATAATCTTTATTTTCATCGTCAAGATCTTCAAACTATGTATCGTGAGCGCAACACAGT
Source organism: Diadema antillarum (assembly GCF_040938485.1). Lineage (NCBI taxonomy): Eukaryota > Metazoa > Echinodermata > Echinoidea > Diadematoida > Diadematidae > Diadema > Diadema antillarum. The sequence continues at coordinate 1,176,610 of NW_027271589.1, read as the reverse complement.
GACCGCATTTTCGTTAATTTCGTCACTCCAACTGCCAATGTGACATCGTCATCATACCATGAACAGAGTCAACAATTACAACTGGGTTTTATTTTTAGAACGTTCATACTTATAAGAGCCATAAGTGTGTGTGTGTGTGTTCCCACCCCCCCCCCCCCCACCTCTCGTTCAGCGGCGCATGATTATGTTGTCATTATCAAACAAATTTGAACGCGCCAAACCCCGAAAGTCTCTCGTCTTTCTTTTTCAGGTGGGGTGGTTCCATCATGTCTTCCCCTCTCTCATAGCCATCCTCATCACCAGCATCATTTCCACCTCTATCATCATCAGCACCTGAAAAAAAACAACAACAACCAAGCAAACAAACAAAACAAAACAAAACAAAACAAAACAAAAACAAAACAAACACATCAGAATTTGGCCGTGACGTCTGATGGTGTCACTGATTTTACCTTTAGCGATGCAATCACTGACATTAGCAAAGTCTTCATCATTATCACAATCACCGTCATTTCTATCGACAACCCGATCAATAGATCAAGCCCGTTCCCTTCGCTAGTTTATCACTTGCATCGTATAGCATCACCGCCGTTTCCTTCATCGTAAGCATAACTCAGTCTGCATTATTTCTATCTAATTCTCCTTCTTATCATCATCATCGTCATCATCATCATCATCACCACCACCACCACCATCTTAATCGCGCCATCATTTTTGTCTTCGAGGCTGGTCCTCTTGCAATGATCACACTCATTGTCAATATCATCTACTGTCCCACCATCCTTTCTCTGGTCACCATAGCAACATTCTGCACAGTCATCCTCATTCTCATCATCATCATCATTATCATCGTCCTCATCCCCGTAATGGGTATCGACAAAGTCCTCTGGGACTATTACGTTAGTCACTGACCTAGCATTATCAATACCATCAACTCTGTCATCATTGTCTCAATTGTCACCAAAACAATATCCTCAAAATCCCCATAATTTTCATCATCGTCGTCATCAACCTCCTCAACATCATAATCATTGGCATCATCTCCATCGTCATCGCCATCATCTGCATCATATTGATCAGCAATGACCACATCAGCCTCAACATGACTGATCCTTTCAACACCATTGTCACTTTCTCGTTGTAACTGACTGTAGCTGCAAGTGCATTTCAGTCGCTTGAAAGTCTCCATCCATCAAGTTTCAAAATGAAATCAATTCCTTCACCGTGATTTAATGTCCTTTACCAGTTGATACATCCCGTCGTCATGGCAACGCTCTCAGTGTCTTCCTCCGGGTCGTTGCTGTCATCCATCTTGTCAAATCCATCATCACTGTCATCATTCTCGTCACCTCCTCAGTGGCTAGTTTCATTATGTCCATCAACCACATTTTGCTTGCAGTGACACGATCTCAGCAAAAAGAACCGCGCGGTTTTTTTTCCTCGATTCTGTAACTTTGCGTCACTAACATAAACGTTCTTATCACAATTATGTGTTAAATATTATGTTTGAGTGCGTGTGTATGTGCGCATGTGCATATCAACACCTGCACAGGTAGAAATACTGTGATAGTGATTCTTACACCAGCTATTATGTGACGGGTGTGTTTTCTTAAAACAGATTTATCTTGGTGTTACAGTAGTAGCTTTAACACGTTTGTCTGAAAACATTTATTCTACGCTCATGTATAGCCATTTTGTCTTTAAAGAGTAATTTAAAGGGGCATTCCAGACGATTTTCATAATTCCACATCATGTAGTACATAAATCGACAGCTCCGTGTGTAGATTTGTGGAATCTATTGTGGTCCTTGAGCAGAGAAACAATACTTAGAAAAACCTTAAACAAATTACACTGAACAATAATGATGACATGGGAGGCTCACATATTTCAGAAATGTAGCAGTGTATTTCCATTACAATACTGCTTGCTTGCAAGTTCACCTGTGTATATTCTATACATACCTTCTTCTTCTTTTGTTCTGCTTCCTTGAGCCCCAACTCATGCATTATTATAGTGAGGCTGCCATGTCATCATCCTTGTCCATTGCAATTTGTTATAAATTTTGAAAACATTCTTATTCTTCATCCTAATCATTATAAATCCTGAAACTCTGTACTCAGTTTAACTAATTCATAGTTGTTCAAATGTAAAAATCTGAAAATCATCCGGAGGTTTCCTTTAAAGCTCATCAATGTAGCCAGGAAGAGAGATAGAGGAAACAACAACAACAACAACAACAACAACAACAACAACAACAAAAAAACAGACAGAAGAGATGTTGAGACGTATATAGAGAAATATTCGTAGATGTAGGGAGTGTGTTTCTGTGTTTTTATAGCGTACACTAATCTGACACAGAGAGATAGAGAGAGAAAAAAAAACAAAAGAAAAAGGGAGAGAGAAAGAAAGGACTCATTATCTTTCATTGTGGTTGTGGTTTGTTTCCTAACAACACGCGTGAGCGATCGTTATCAGATTACTCATTGTCGGGGGAAAATATTTACAGTTTCATTTCTCTCCGTATGAATGTAAAGAGTCGATCCATTCTAGAGCATTTTTGTTCTGCTATGGTATTGCTCACGAATGTTTGTCAAGCGGAAATGCGGCGTTTCAGTTATACCTCTTCATCGCCAGGTGGGTAAGGTATGTCGATTGAATGCGTCTTTTTGTACGGATTTACTGGGTTTGGATAAGTGGCATGAGATCAACGCAAGACTACACATTGCTATACGGGATAAAGAAATGGTGTCGTGTAGTCAATGTAGGTATGGGGCTGCTACAAGGTAGAAAAGACCACTCAGGATAGATCGATTGCAAATATGCTGTAGATGTCTTTTGTTGTTGTTGTGGGTTTTTCTTCTTGCTTGACCACGTTATTCTGTAATGTGTCATAACCTTGAAAGCGTCTTTCTGTATACTCACAGTTGTCATGTGTATATACTTTACAAACAATGAAGAGCGGAAATTTTGAATCCATTTTATCTCTTGCGCTCTATACTCCATGGGGTGTATATGTTTGCATATGATGATTAAGTATATAGGTTGTGATCCAAAGGGGCAAAGTTCGAAATGTATAAATATATATGTACATCATATTCATACGTATACAGTATGAGTATATGTGCATAAGAAGACCTTTTGATAAGAAGAAAAGGTGTTCTAAAGTAGGGTATGGGAAAATTCGTTGAGAGTCGTGTAAATGCTTCTACACATGTAAGCAAATACCCGTACGCAATGATACAAATCAGCTTTGCGGTTTCGCAGAACTATCACGTTATGCTGAAACTCAGCTACATGACTTCATTTCATTTTCATCAATTTCAAGCACATTTGAAAATTAAGTGAATTACGATCCTTGTCAAACATTATCAATGACAATCTAGCTGAATTAAAGGGATCGTATAGTTTCGGTTGAGACCTAACTTCAGGTTTCTGTCATTTTTCGGTGAGATAATAAGTAACCTCCTATAAAACAATTATAAAATAGCATGTAATTTCAAGAGGAATTCAGCGTTTATCTGATGAAAATCTGTTGTGAAATGGCCAAGTTATCCAAAACAGAGCAATCTTACTAAAAGGTGGAACTCACCTTTCATGAGGACCACTTTGTTTTACTTTGTTTTTGGATATCTTAGCCATTCCAAAACCGATTTCCATCAAATAATCTTTGAATTCCTCTTAGAATGGCATGTTCTATGCTGTTTTATAAATGGTTTCTTGGTATCTCATAAAAAGTTCGAAGCCAAATCCTCATCTCCACCATTACTGTACCATCCCTTTAAACCGACGACATTCAAAGATGCTGATTCGTATAGATGTATAGATCGTCAGCCCTTTTTGTCTGAGCTTGATTTATTATGATGATGATTATTTTAGTATAACAAAGTATAACTTAGCATCACAATTACATGACTCTGGGATTTTTTTTATGTTCTCCCGTTTATCATGTAGAGATTACGATAATCTAATGTATAATGATATCTATGTTTTTAACATTAATGTTTACTTTGTAATCGATCTAGTATGTCATGTCACCGATGAACCCCCAACAGAAACATACTCCTTATGTTTACAACTGTAGTTACATACGCACATTCAAAATCGAGCTAAATCATTCACAGAAGCACACACACACACACACACACACACACACACACACACACACGCACACTTTGCATACCACTGTCAGACACCCTAATCCAGGCAGGTGCATTTGGGCCCTCCATTGAAAAGATGGTAGTATAGCACACATACCGAATTAACAATTTCCCCCGCGCAAACAAACTATATGCAAAGAATCCGAACTGTACAATGCATCAATTAAAGTCTCAAGCCTTTGTTTGTATACGTGACAACGTGTGTGTATTTATTACCATTCACAGACAGCTAGGACAGGACGTTCGAGAGTCCGCGACGTCCCATTCTTGTATCCAAACATAATCAATATTTCAATAAGAAACAAAAAGAAAAAAGGTCACATCTTCATTTTTGTACACTTTAACATCGATTTTTCTTCTATCAGTTTTCCCCCTTTCCATTTTGCAACATCACGGAAAACAGAAATTAGAATAAAATTGAGAGAAATTTAGCGCTTCATATCTCTTGCGAGCGACAAAAATGAAACGAATGAACTGAAAACTTAGGCGTTCACTTGTTCTATTATTTCGTTTTGACTGTGAGAGATATGCGTCAAAGTCATCGATTTAGCTGCATTGTTTAGAAAAATGCGTAGTATTCGATGCTATCCAAAGCTTGCAAGAAGAAAACAATACAATATGTAAATATTCGCAGTTCGCCAGTCAATTAATAATTGCAAGAAATGATAAACAAAGATGAGCGACCAGAAGTGAAGAAGGAAGGAGGTATTCCTTCTTACTAAAACGAGATGCAACATGGTTTGCCCGTAATTAGAGCTTGGGGATTAGTAATGGGATTTTGCGCCGATCTAATATTTCCGGCGTGTCACAAACACAAATCGATATAAATAATTTCTTCCCCGTCAGTATAACGTAATAATCTCGAAGTTCAAACACCCAGGTATATCTCTCGCACGTTTGGCGAAAACGTCATTGAAATATAATAGTACTCTTTTTACAAAAGACTTTACAAAATATACATTCCGCGTTGTTGCCATAGGTCACATTGTTTCCACTTTTTTCCTTCCATAGTTAGCTTTGCATAAGAATGTTAGTGAACACTTTACGATGTATATGCGTTAATTAAGTACTGACACCCGAAAAGGGGGGAGTAATCAGAACAGATCCAGAATAGTTTCATCATCGTCTTGTGATCACAACTCGAATATCATTTGTTTCTTGAGCCGGCGTTAATTCACGCCTGGTTGTATTCCCTTTGTAGTACATAGATGGTTATGAGGTAATTAGCATGAAATGTCGACAAACGAAAAGAAAATATAACAGTACATTCAGATATCGCTATAAACAATCTTTCGTTTTGAAAGCAAATATACGAGTACGATTATTTCAGATGATATAAATCTGTTACCAAGCTCCTTTGCACAAATTTAAGATGCGCCATGGTGGTGGGGGGGGGGGGGGGAACAAAAACAAAAACAAAACAATGCTGAAGTGGGTTACGTAATAGTTATACGAACCACTGGGAATGATTGCAACAAGTTGTGCCGATATTTCCGACACGTATCCTCTTCAAACAATAAGCACACCATTAATTGGCTTTGAAGTTTCAAGCGAGTACTAATGATAAACATGACTTCCAGGCAAGGTAGAACTGTTTTTCCAATTAACTGTTAGCGAGTTTCATTCTGTTTCGAAACTTTTCTCGCAGTTTTCACAGACTGTACGCTGTTCGGGTCTCTGAAAAAGAATAGGCAGACAATAATACCAAAGTGACGTAAGATTACGCAAACATTTAACATACATAAAGATCTAGTTTTGAATCACAGAGATATCAAACATATACGTCCATATACTGACAAAGTTTTATGAATTAAATCAATCTTGTTATAACTTGCACATGTTATTTCTCTTCACAGAGTATATGAGAGATCGAGACAGATAACCCCGTCTCGTTCCTGTCCTCCTGAAGTCTTCGTTGTTCTCAGAGACTTCATATACATTGTACCGTTTCCTTGTGAATACAAAATTCGTTTAGTTCAAAATAGAGAGAACATACGAATAAGGCTCTACGTTGTTCCCCAACATAACTTTTCTTATCTATAAACCTTAACTATTTTCTTTACGCACATTTCCTTATTATGATATGATTTTCAAATCGTGATAATCCAATCTGAATAAAAAGAACGCAATCAAATAAGAGAAAGGTAAATGTGTACCGAGAGTTTTCAGGGTCACAAAATCTATTCCGATTTTCTCATTTTAGGCCTATAACTGAGCACATTGATATTTCAAATCGTCACAAGAGATATATTCATGAATGAATCAAGTCCAATCAAACGTCGTTTTGAGAAGATAAGATATTTTAAAGTACTGCTCGAGAAACTCAACCAGAATAAAGATCATTTACTAGCGGCTTGCTTGCCTTGATAATAATAGCATGTTCACTCTGTGGACATTAATAGGACAGATATGTGCAGGGAAATATCCACACGCAACACATGAGTCATGAGAATAGTTTTGAATCTCTTCAACAAAATGAAAACCACTACAGAAAGAGCATAATACACACGGATGAATTCCCTGCATGAATGACCATACCATTCCGTCTCAAGACCAAACTGAGAGGTAAAAATTGATCTTGTTGTCACAAATAAAAGCATGTTCGTTAAATTAGCATGAAAATCGAGGTCGTCAAAGTAAAAATAAGAGAGACAAAGTTTTCAAAGAAAATACACAAAAAAAAATCACCGGATGAAAAAGGTATACAACTTCTCACCGGGTCGTTTGGCTCTGTGCTTTGTTGTAGTATGCCATTATAAATACAAGCACCATTCGAAAAAAAAAAAAAGGAGAAATGTCTCGTTAGTGTTCAAATTTATGGCAAAGACAGTTTTCATGCAGCACAGAAACATGTCCTTTGAAGAAATGAGCGGCATTAGAGCGCCGTTGCTGCGGTGGGTCTTGTCGGCAGCGGTACGGTCGGCCTGATGGCTGGGTGCGCGGCTCCGTACGGCTCCATGTCGGGTTTCACTAGGATGTACGCTACGGGTCGCTGTACGCCGTCCTGCCCTGGCCACGCCGGGTAGGGCATCATGTACGGTTGCGTGTGAAGACCAGCGGCTGCTGCAGCCGCCGCACCGCCGGGTAGCTTACCGAACGCACTGCCGGGAACTGCGGCGGCCGAGGTAGGGTACATGTGCGGTGGTGGGTACAGGGCTCCATGTGGGAAATCTCGCAGTGCAGTAGAGGATTCCAGTTTTTGGGCCTGCTCGAGTACTGAATATTGACTAGCCACTGCTGCTGCTGCCGCCGCGGCATGGGCGTGATGAGGAGGGAGGTACGACCGACTTTTCTCCGCCGAGCTGAAGTTCATGATATCCGTTGCCGACGTCGTGACCGGGTACGGAGACGATGTCGGGATACAGGGAATAGGGAAGGCGTACTTGTCACGCTTCATCAGCGACTTGGGTTTGCGTCGTGGTCGGTACTTGTAGTCGGGGTGTTCCTTCATGTGCAGAGCCCGGAGACGCTTGGCTTCGTCGATAAACGGCCGCTTATCGTCCTCGGAAAGCAATTTCCACTCCGCTCCTAGCCTTTTACTAATCTCAGAATTGTGCATCTTCGGGTTTTCCTGGGCAAGTTTTCTTCGCTGTCCTCGCGACCACACCATGAACGCATTCATCGGCCGTTTGACATGGTCCGAGTTCTTTCCCATAGCAGAGTCCATCATGATTGCTAGAAAAGTTCTCCGGAGCGATAAAAATCAGAAAAGTGGAATCTGTTGTAGACGCCAAAAAATGTCGAACTGGACGCTGGCCGAGAATGAAGTTAGAATGCGCCAAAGTCGAAGCGGCAATGGAGAGAAAAGAGAAGTTGAAAGGCCGTTGTGATATCCTTGTTAGCGGCTGCTTCGGTTAAATACTGTTTATGAGCATACTATCTCACAACAAATGTAATGTGAACACCGCGAACAGACGGTAATAGAAGATGCGCTAAGTTCAAATACTTCTGCACATGGAGCTAACTACACAGCACATTGTACCAACCCGTTGTAATAACATGAATAATATACTCGTAAAAGCATAATGAGACTACAGCTCCACCAATGGCAATCCAGCGTTACTCATGCATGTAATAAATATACGTCCGGACACCAATGATTGGAGAAGAATGTAAACGCTCGGCAGGTGCTGAATAATTCATATGCAAATCCGCGGGCTGTCTCATAGGCTCCGCCCACACCGTGCGTGCGGCCTGCCTACCTGTTGAAAACATAACAGCTGATTGGTTCAAACGTAGCCAGACGACAAAATGGCTTCATTGTTCTCTTTCGATATCGGCAGGTGATGATAGTGCTAACTCTGATTGTTTACGAGGTATTGTCCGGGTTTCTGTCATTATGACATTATTTAGGATAAAGTTCGGAGTAAAACTATACTTGGCATGTGTGTTTGGCCGTGTGACAGTCTCTTGCAAAGATTTTTCGGCCACAGAGAAAAGTTATCGAGATGCAGCTGGTCCAATGTGAACAGTCCCACATACTCTGCAATATGTTAGTTGAATAAAGACATCACATCAGGAACGGGAGAGCTAGAGAGTGTAGAAATTACTATCAATTATACTGTAAGAAGGGCAATTATGTAACAGTTTTGCTTGTGACCTTTGTGACTGCAACTGTAAGCTTGAACCTACGGTCGTAATGAACTGTGTCTCAGACTTGCATTGAGCAAAGTTAAATCACTCGATCACGAATTGATGTACGACATGGTAGACCAGTAGTGCGGTGCATGTGCCGCGTAGCTGGGCCGTGGTATATAATCCTGCATCTTGCAAGATAGACCCAAAGCCTATCAATTCAAGGCGTGCCTTTGCAGTCGTTTAGCTTTGTTTTTGATGGGGGTGGCTTTCAATCAGTGACATGGCATGGGATTTGTAACCATGGCAACTTTATTCATGATTAGACCTAGATCTAGTCATATTTCAGGAAGGTAGATATATATTTGATATTACTAGGATATTTTTTTCCCCAGTTCCTCTATTCTATGCTCCAACCCATGATTTTGATGCCATTATATTTATCTCTCTCTCTCCCCCTCTCACTGTATTCCTTTCGCATGGCAGTTGCTCGGTTTTTCACCACAACACATGAGCAGTATGGCTTCAGGCATGCTGCTTACCTACACGATAAATTATGATGCGAAGAAGAGCAGCAAATTGATGCAGAGACAGCAGCAGCCAACGTCAACCGGACCAGTTTGGGTGGGTCAAATCGATAAAAATTTTACATCCAGTGCAAGTTAACAAGGTGATGAACATGACAGCAATGCTCATGCATAGTAACTGTCTTCACATTTAAACAGATATTTGATGTATGTGATTAACTAACTAGTACTGATTTTTGTGTGTATCTGGTCTGGATGTCAAGAAAAGGAACTGTCCCATATACTTTAGGACTGTAGGAGCTTGGCTGGTGCCGGGATGATGATGATGGTGATGATGGTGATGATGCAGAAGAAGACAAAGAATAAGAGGAACAGGATGGTGAGGATTAAGAGGGTGAGGAGGCTGATGGTAAAAAGTTGATGGTAACAATAATTATAGTACTAAGTGCAGGGATGCCAAGTTCAAAAAATTGTTATGAGTGAGATTTTCATGACTCAGCATCGCTCGGCATCTCGGCGCGCGAATGTGCCAGCGAGCGAGGGTGTGGGAGGGGTTTTTCCCCCCTGTGGCCTCCCACGGTAGGGAGCTTTTTCAATTTTTAACTCTTAATGGTGCGATCAGGTGCATACTTAGCCTTAGGTGACCATTTTCTACTTATTTTGAAAGACAAAAGGGAAATGTACCTTCAATTGCAACTATCACTTTAATCTTTTGAGCTATGCTCATTATTATAGGTCAAAGTTGCAGACTTCACCCGATGCGTGAGAAAAATGGGTGCCATGCGTGAGATCGTGAGACGGCCCCTAAATGCTTGAGTCTCACGCAGAATGCGTGAGACTTGGTAGCTCTGTAAGTGTTAGTTATAATATAGTAGTAAAATGTAGTGTTGATAATAGTAATCATAACCATTTCTGTTTTGCTGTGCATTAATGTTACAAAGCACATTTAGAGATAAACTAGCATGGATGTTACTGCCTCATTACAATATGGGCCATCTTTATTCTAGTAGCAATTGGACATTAAGTGTGCATCATTATAGTATGTCATGTTTCTCTGTGCTTGGTGACAGAACCAGGCCCTTATCAGAGGTAGAGTTTAAAGTTTTAAATTTTTTTTTTTTTTTTTAGCTAGTCACCTGCAGACTTCATATCAAAGAAATTAGGCTATAAACAACATTTTGTAAGGCAAGAGAGATACGTTTGGTCCCCAGTGATGTGTTATAATCATCAGTGGAAATTTTTTATACCCACTAACAAAATAATCACAAAAAGTGTAAGGATGAAGATTCCAGGCATTGTATTTCAATTGAAATGAAGTAATAATTGCGATATAGTAGGTAGTTTGATTTGAATCACCATGTTATGGTGCCTTTGGAGAATCTCAATATTTCCTGCAAATAATGGAGATAACAGCTATCACATTGGATGAATCATTAGCTACTTCCATCGTTCCAGTGCAATTCTTGGAGACTGAAAGTAGAGAGAGAGACTGAAATGGTAATAAATTCTAATTTAAAGAAGAGATGAGTATTCAAAATATTTAAAAAAAAAGTCCTGGTAGGCTATGCAGTCATTTGAGTAAAATGAAAGAAGCTGAACAGTGTATGCATCCATCCTGATAATTTTGTGACAATCTAATGAATTCATCAACCTAGTTCTAGAACACAAGCAAAGAAAAAGATGCAGGATTGGAGATAATTGTGCCTCGGGATACTTCATAAAGACCTGTGCATTCTGTCCATGGATGATATATTTTTAGCCTCATGAATAGCAATGCAGGCAGACATATAGCCCCAGAGAGCGTATGACCATTTTTCTTCTTTGAAACTGCCTGCATCGGGCCAGCTAAATTAGATTATCATTTTACATTGTTGTACTTCTTAATTTACCCCTCTCTGTGCGGAACCCCTGAAACAGATTACGATTCTGCTTGAAGGGTGGAGAGTCACAGTGCATCATATACATTTTTATCCTAGCAACAAGCAGCCAACACAATTGCTCTAAGAGTCTAAAGCCCATAATAGACACCATAATGAAGTTGACACACTTCTCAAGGCCATGCCCAATTGGTACTTTGTCAGGGGTATCAATTATTCACAGTCCTTTTCTCCACAGCTAAGGACTGTGGATACCCCGCTGACAGGCAGATGTTAAGAAACAAAAGGTTCCAAATACAGGGTCCCCCCCCCCTTGTCCTACAGACAGAAAATAAAAGAGTACCTGAAGCTTGGAACGAGCTCTCAATAGCCCCTGTGTCATTCAATGGCACCCCCTCTCAGAAATAATACACTCAATACCAGTCGATTGTTTGACTCTCCTCACAAATTGAAACGAATTAGACCATGGACAAGGAGTGAAACATGCACTGGGTTTGTCCTTAAGTTACTATTCTCTCTCTCTTTCTTTTTTTCCTGTGGGTGACAATAAAATCACAAAGAATAGCCTAATCCTATTTTCTAGGAGGCAGATGAGATAATAAATGAGTGGGAGAAATAAAAGCTTTCAGTCCCCCCCCCCCCCCCCCCCCCCATTCTGCTTGCTTGGTTGTGTGGCGTAAGGTAAGAGGTAGTGGCGGGCGTGTCAATCTCATAATGAATTGGTATGAGGTCTCTATTTATTTGGCCTTTTGTCTGACTCCTAACAACTGGGGTACGGGGCAGTATTGCTCGACAATCGCTGAATTAGCTGATGAATTGCGTCCTTGTTGTGGGAGGGTTGTCATTATTTTCGCCGTTTTGTGATTCAAATGAGTATTTACATGTTGTCATTGTGCAGAGGCGGAACACATTAATTATGGAATCATTAGCGATTGGTATTGGGGTGTATGATTTTATGTGGGGATGTGACTGTGTAGCATTGTGTGTGTGTGTGTGTCTATGACATATTGAGAGTGAAAAATGAGTTGTAACACCAATGGCAATTCTTGAGTATGTGGTCAGTTTCAGTGCTTTGTACCTCTTGCGTGCACCAAAAGCAAAAAGAATGCTTTTCAGGTGTACAGATATGATTATTGGAAGCTATTTATTGCAGAGATGATGCTTTTATTTTCAAGGTCATCATGAAATAGGTTGTAGAGGATGATGTTTTTTAGAATGAGTGATGCCTGTTGGAAATAATTGTATATCTATGTCTTCCACCTATTAGAATGTCACTCTTCTCTCTCCAATGACAGTAATTGTGGGGGGTTTTTTTCTGTCAACAAGCAACTCTTTATTATTGTGTGAATGAACATTCTTTGTTTCCTCTATCTCTCTATACCTGCTGTCATTCATCTAACATTCATGGAAATGAATCTTGTACTTTTTAGTTGCTGTTGCATGCTGAGTCTATTTCCTTACCACCACTGTCTTCCTTCTTTCCACCGACAATGATTTGCGTCCAGACAGTTTTCAAATTCACATAAACTACGTCTAAAGACCTTTTCACAAACAATGCATTTCTGTTGAAAGCTGAGCTTGTCAAAAAATGCAATCTCTCTTTATTTCAGGCGTGACTCTTAGAGCTTTAAGCTTCGAGAGAACTATTCAGGAATTGTCTGGAAAAACAACAACTGTGAATGTATTTGCGTTAAACCTGTCTATGTCTATCAAGATCTATTCAATTCTCAGCATAAAGGTTATCTTCATAAATTGCAAATTGCAGATTGTTAAAGTGCTCCATTTTGTAAGTTCTGAGTTAATCTTTGCCCTCTTTTTCTTGTTAGGGCCTCTTTTTGCCAAAAATAGGAAACCTTGCTATTTACAGAAAGATTTTTATATGGATTTTTTTTTTTTTATTGAATTCATTTTTTTTTTCTTCTGGTTTACTGCATTGATCATAAATTGTAACTTGCACAAGGACTATTGCCATTTTTCCCCATGGCATTTTTTCCATAATAACCCAAAAGGAGATATTCATCTGTTTTATTGTACACTTGAGTCTCCTGTAATAATGCTGATTGTGCCTGGAAGATACAGTGGATGGGGAAAGTGATGGAATCGTTTCCTGTCAGTGTCCATGATCAAGTGATAGTGTCGATTGGGAAATCAAGAGCATCACAAACTTGGGTGATATCAAATCGCATCCACCGGCAGGACAAGTCGTAATGACCAGTGCTAAATTCACTGAATATTCTTATTTCTTATTATTAGTGTCAGAAAACAGTCTCTAGTGAAACTAAAAGGGTAGGGAAACTTACATGTAGAAATTGTCAGTGACCGAGTTTCAAAGTTTCTGTTGAGAAGGATGACAAAGATAACGAGACCCCACACTCCTTGAGGCTATTCAATTCTTTGAACTCAAGTAACTCTTTTCATACATCCTAAGACAATACGTGCTTACAAAATAAAGGTTTCAGATTTGTTTTCAGTGCAAACAAGTTTATACACAGATCTTTCAGCCATTGACTGTGGGTGACAGCTGGTGCTACTTCAATAGACCGATTCACAAAACACATTCAAATTTATGGATGTTTCTTCCATACTGATAAAAGCCATGTTCAGACGTATTTCTAGTCGGGGTAAAAATTTATGGCACGGCAATTAAAATTCAAATTAATGCATATCTTACCACGACCCTTGTGTCCACATGACGGTCGTGGGAAGAAACTCTGACCAATTTATGTGCGAGGGTCGGTGTAACTTCCGGAAGTGGTAGCGCGGCGCACGTCGACCATGCAATTGTTTTTTTACCAGTGGCATTTGTTAGAATTGCACTACACGCGCACGTGTACTCGCAAAATGTCAACATTGCGATTTGACCCAGGAAGTTTTACCTAGGTCGTAAGGTATGTAAGTTCATAGATACTCCGAGGGCTTGTCCGCACGGGCAATTTACTCCGACCGGCTAGTCGTAGTAGCGAGATACTCCTGAGAAAACTCAGAAGTATCTCGTTCGGAGGAAGAGGTCGTGGTAAGTTCCTCCGATCGGAGGAAGTTACAACGACCTTGTTCAGACGGGCACTACTCCGACCTATCCTCCGAAGTTACTCCGACCAAGCTTCCTCCGACCCTTCCTCCAAAGTTACTCCGACCAAAACTGCCTCCGTCTGAGCACAGCTCTAGTAACGAGCTATTCTATTAACCCGTACCTCAAAAACAATTTTCAATACTTGGAATCTAGTTTGCATTCATAGCGATTGCTATGTCAGGCAAACCTTGTGCAAGCTTTCAGGTTGTCAAGAAGAACCATTATCAGAAAAGGCATGCATAAAATTTGAATATGTTAGTAAACAGGTCTATTATCAATATTCAACAGCTAGATTCATCTTTTAACTATCATTATTGTTGTATAATGTAACCAGATGTAGTATGCCCTTGGCAACGGCACTATATGGTACGCGCATGTACACCACCGTAACCAGGGCCGTGAGTTCCGTACCAATAAAGCTTCAAGCCAGCAAGATGTACCTCTAGTACCGTCTCCGAATCAAACCTTATTTCTGCGTCTCTCTTTACTTTTGTGTTATGAAACTGCCACAAAGTCCTACCCCATAACACAACAATTATCGGTCACTGGTGTTCGTCCCTTCATCTCCTGCATGACCCTGGTTGAAGTTACTTTGTGTTCTGAGTAAGTCATCGCAAGTCTATTAAAGCACTTGGGGTCTCTTTCACGTAGAACTGAAATCATTCCCAAGTTCCATGCAACTGATCTTGAAAAAAAAAAGAAAATTGGGATCAATCAGTCCTCAGAAGTTAGAAAACTAAACCATTATAGGAACATCATCTTGTGCCCACCTTGCCACTCTCTAGAATACATCTTCTACAAGTATCTGTCCCAGTGAGATCTGATCTCAATCTGTCCCAACTCTGGGTTCATTGCTTTGTTCGATATAGTTCGCATGTTATTGAAACAGGGCCCTAGACTCCAGCTTCTATTGATAGTATCCATGAGCATCTCCATTTCTCTACACACCAGCTTCGTGTCACGTCTAATTAAGGAAGAAAAACATGGAGACTTTAAATATCAAACACAGATGCATCCATCGTTGTCAGTTTGAGGTATCTGAATTTAAATCTGCTGAAAAAACAACAACAAAAGAGATTAAAGTGCATTGTACATTTGTGATGATTTTTATGTCAGTATCTTAAAGGACAAGGTCACCTTCATAGACATGTGGATTGAGTGAATACAGCAATATTAATAGAAGACATCAGTAAGAGTTTGAGGAAAATCGGACAATCCGTTTAAAAGTTATGAATTTTTGAAGTTTCTGCTTAGTCACTGCTGGATGAGAAGACTACTAAGCTTGTGATGGAATATATGTGTACAACGATATAAAGAAAATATAAAGAAAATTCAAGATATTTTCACTTTTCTCGCATAATAGAAGAACACTTGACTTCCCTCTTTTAGAAGGCAAGGGGAATAATATCAGTGACGAGTCGAGGCAATGTGCACCTTTTTTTTTTCAAAAAGTAAAATTTTGAGGAATTCTCTTTATATTTTCCTTATATCGTTGGTGTGACATCATACACTGTAGTAGTCTTCTCATCCAGCAGTGACTTTGCAGATACTTTTAAAAATTCATAACTTTTGAACGGATTGTCCGATTTTCCCCAAACTCTCACTGATGTGTTCTAATAAATACTGTTGCATTCACTCAATCCACATGTATATGAAGGTGAACTTGTCCTTTAACAATTATTTCTTGTTAGGAGTAAATAAGAGCAGTATCATTAAAAATATTTCATTTTTCTCTATTTGATAGTGACCTACAACTTAAAAAAGTTTGAAAATGGCATTTATCTGTATTTGCACTGCTCAAACTCTTAATATGTAGTGTCGTGATTGTTGCATAGTTATGATTCTGTTTGTTTATCTAAACTTGTCCATACATACAGTGGCATGGCACACTTAAAGGTCCTGTTTACCTTTGGGAGGAGTGAGTTAAAAAATGTTAAAGATATCACTTTTGATGCATGTGTGTAGGTCAGTTGTATCACAAAACATGCTGCCATATAAGATTTTTGCAATGAAGCCTAAAATATTCCAAGATGTCAATGTTTTTCTCATTAAACCCTAACTGTAGACGGGTTAGTCTGAAAACATTTTTATTATAACTATTGTTCACGTTGTGTATATCTAACAATACTTAACATTGATTATACTGGTTCAAATTCTTACATTGGTTGTTTTTATCCCTAACTCATATTTTAGAACCATTTTGAAGCACTAATGCTGGGCTTTTGTTTCATCTGCAAATGGTAAATTATGCCTTTGAAATGATTAAAATGATTTTTGACTGGATAATGGAAGTTCCAGCTACTCTCCATTCGCTGGACAACTATCCCCCATTCCTAGAAATCATAGATGGCTTGCCTCCTCCAATATGATGTCACGCCTCCTTGACCTGGGCTGACTTGTTGGCCTTTAACCAATAAAGACACTTTACCTCATTCAGTTTTCGTGCTTGAGATGTTTAGTGATGTCACAATGTTTCAGTGACTCATTGTGATCATGCTTCTTCTTTTTTTTCCAGTGTTTCTTAGATTTACTGACTTTGTTTTTCCCCAATCCTTAAGAAATTTATGACTAAAGTCCTTGTTTGTGTCTTCACAGTTGCAATTCCAAGTAAGCCGTGCAGCAAAGTTAGCATTCCTCAAGACATTGAAAGCAACTGAGTGGATCTCTTTCCAGTTTTGATATGCTGTGTACAAGCAGTTTATAACAATGATCCTTTTTAACCTGTTCCTTATGGGAACCTGGTGGCCTGCGTATTAAGTCTATGGACATTGCAGAATTCAGTATGGAACAGGTTAAAATGTTTCCCTAGGGATAGATAGTAGCCATAAATCAACCTGTGGAAATCTTCATTTATGTAGAGATATAAAGGACAGTTTTAATAATAATAATAATTGTTTTGGATATAAACTCCAAATTTTATTGTCCAAGAATGGAAATTCATTTTGCCCAATTGATTGTGGGCCCGGCAGCCACTGAGCAGCGCCAGATCGACGTTACTCTAATCTTTTCAACTGTTGAACGGCAAACAGGGTGGCAGCAACTCCCATCTTTTAACATCTTTTGGTATGATGCAGACGGGGTTTGAACCCATGACCTCCCGATTGTGAGGGCAGCCGCTCTACTCACTGAGCCAACACATTTTCCCAAATTTTACATGTGGGTTCAGTAAATGCAGAAATGTCCATGGGATGTGTCAGTGAAAATTGAGGAAAATTTAACAATCTGGTCAGAAGTTTTTGATTTGTACATTTTTGGTTAAATCCATGACTGGATAAGATGGTAAATAATAAACTCTATGTGAAACAGAGCAAATGGTTTTCGGTTCAAGAACCAATAATCGGGTTTGGAAGGAATTAAAAAAAGAAGCATTTATAAACAGAGAAGTCAAGACACATTAACCATTTTTGTTTGTTTGTTTGTTTGTTTTTAAATGAAAGGAAGAGAATCAGCTCAGGAGATGGTAGAAGTAGCAGGTAAAAGAGCTTTGGGGGTTGGGATGATGCAAAGCCTACAAATACCAGCTGGTGGTTTGAGGAGGGGTCACAGGGGCAACGGGCAACAAATTGCTTCCTATTCAGTAACCAAAATGGCCTGAAGAAAGAGAAGGCAAAGGAAACAAAGAGAGAGATGGAGAGAGAGAGAGAGAATGAGAGAGAGACAGACATAAGGATGGACAGATAGAAAGAGGAGGAAAGACATCTAGAAAAAGAGAAAGAGAAAGGAAAAGAAAAGGAGAAATGGAAGAAGAAAGAGAGAGATGAAAAGGAAGAGGAGAGGGAGGGAGGGAGAGAGGGTGGACACCAGTACCAGGGGCGGATATCGCAATCTACACACCATTCTGTATCATTGGATTTCTGCCCCAGTATCGAATTTACAAAACGATACCCACGAGAAGAGGAGAGGGGGGCGAGGGAGAGGAAAGGAGAAGTAAAAAGAAAAATAGCCAGCTGGGAACGTAAGAGAGGGAGAGGGAATGGGGGAAAATGGACTGTTCAGATGAGTTTCACTAATGAAATCAAGTTTATTGGATGAGTCCCGGGCAATTTTATTATCATCGATAAAAAGAGGGGATGATCGGGAGGCAGTCTGAAAGAAAATACGGGCAAGGGCTCTGGGAGCGGTGGAGGAGGGGGGAAGGAAGAAGGAAGAAAGAGAGCATCATTTCCATGTCTTAGATTCATCAGAACCGCCTTTTAGAATAATGATGATATTTAAAAAAAAAAGAGAAGAAAAAAAGATCCCCTCACCGCACCCAGCCCCCTTGCTCTGTTGTTTTTCTTCGCCGCGGCAACATGCTCGTAATTCAATCTGGTCCGGGACACGGATTGGGACGAGGGGTTCTGGCAAACTCAATCATGATGTTACAACTTGCCAAGAGCATCATCTTTGCTGATTACTGTGTAAACCACCCACCCATTTATACAACTGCGTTGGACCACGTACACAACAAAATGTCTCCATGATTGTTAGGATTGGGGTGGGGGGGGGGGGGGGGAGAGGAAAAAAATCTAAAATTTTTACGCATAATATGTCATTGAGGCACATTTAAGGTGAGGTTTAGGGAATTTGAAGTGTACTTAAATATCAGTCGCATTTATCATTGTTGGTAACTGTCATTCATAATAAGGCAACTCTGCAAACATAATTCTTGTTAATGATATCTCTTGTTATCTTTTTAAACCCCCCCCCCCCCCCCGTACTATTACACCTCAAGGGCCTACTGTGACCAGTGTTATTGAAAAATATCAGATTCTTTAAAAGTAAAAGCATCTAGATCATATGATCTGTTCCTTTTCTAAGTCTGGAGAAGATGGTGAAAATCAATGGTTTCATGACATTTGCTCCTGCGACAATTGCTCCCATAAAATATCTGCATGCTATATAAGCCAAATATAAAAACCTACTCACAAACATAACCCTAACTCTAATCCTAATCCTCACATCAAACTAAACCTAAAACCCTATCACAACCCTAAACCTAACCTGAAGTCCTTGGAGAAAATAAGACCAGAGCAATTGTCACAGAAGCAAATGTCACCAAATTTATGTTTTTTTATCCTTTGATTGATACAGCTTTAATTATACTCCTATGAATTTGCATAATAAAACATTCTTGATCCTTAATGCTATCCAACTAAATCAGCTTTTTTTGATTACGTAAGAAATTAATATAGTTTTAATTATTTGAAGGACATAACAGTAACATTCTGTAAACATCTGCTGGTTAATTAGAATTACACATTGAATTTAAGAATCACTTTGTCGTCACTGTAGTGAATATTTGCGTTGCGATCCTGTTCGCAATCCAAAATAATGTGTCCTTTTGAAGGCAATGAGAATGGCACTTTAAATGTAATTCATGTAATCCTTAAAAATGGGCTTGCCAGTATATCTACCTGATGGCAAGTCAGGTATTTGTCAGTAGTAATAGAAAAGGTTTGTTATTTCTTTTAAATGCATGCTATGCAAAACATTGAAATGGATGCTTGTCATACGTTGATTGATGGACCATTCTTACCACCTGGTCTTCTTAAATTCATTCTTTGTCTGAACATGAATTCCATAAATTGTCACATCAAAAAGGGCAAGCTCATGCATAATGTCACATTAACAACTTAGACCCCATTTACAGTGCGGGGCTGGGCCGAGCCGCGGCCGAGCCCAGCCTCAATTGCGAGGCCGGGCCCCGCAATTTCGTCCGTTTACACTGCCGGGCTCGGCCGCGCTTTTGATTCAAACTTTTCAATATTTTGTCGTAGTGGCGCTCTGCTTGTAAACAAACGCAATTTGGTATTGTCTGGTTTTCAGACCCTTTGCCAAATGAATTCTGTGGCGACGGGCAAAGGCCTTTGCCGAAGCAAAAAATCCTTTGCAGGACAAAACCACCTTAAACTATACTAGTTTTCGACGTTGAAGGGGTTAATGTCCTGAATAGCGAAAGATACAGGCAGAGGGTTTGGAAGCCAGACTAAAATTGGCTGCGCATTTGGCCCAGTTTGCGTTTACACTGAGAAAAGGCCGGGCTCGGCCGCGGCTCGGCCGCGGCCGAGACCACCTCCAGAGCGAGGCCAAATGTGAGGCCAATTTTGGCCTCGCATTTGGCCTTTTGCGCGTTTACACTGAAATGAACGTGGGCTGGGCCGCGGCCGAGCCTCGCACTGTAAACGGGGTCCAAGAGTGAAGTGCCTATAAACTAGCTGAGAAAAAAAGAAAGGTCATTTGTACCCATTTGCACATGAGCCTTGTCTGAACTGGTGTATTATAGTTGCAGGAAATAGGAACCTAACTAATAGTTTTATATGACATGTGATAGTGTGTCATCATGATCATTGATAGTGTCTTTATGTGACTCATTAGACTCTGGAGCTCAGTTTTTCTATTAAAATGTTCAGAATAAATTTCTTCTCATTAGAGATAGCATACAAAGGCCCTCTATTTCCCATAATCCTCTGACTTTGGTTGGAGTGTTTGCCAAAGTACACTGATTGCATTATATATCTTTGGTTTTATTCCGTTTTGTTATACAAATTCTTGAGAAACTTTTCTCTTTTATTTTGAAATCCATAAATCACATGTTTTATGTATTTGTAGAGCCCTGTTTAACAGGACCTCATGAAAGATCACCTTTAACTAGTGAATTGGTTACCCTGTTCAAATGATGAAACCAGATAAATGAATGAGAAACATTTGGGTGTGCACAGATATGCCCTAACATTTTTTAGGCATTTATTAATTTAGCAAATATCATCATTTATCAAACCTTAAAAACTGCCCCAAACGTCGTAGACTTGTTTGACGTCATTGCGGTATTAGGAAGGTCAGAGATTCAGTCATGATTCAGCAAACTTTATAGAAAGAGCTTAAAATAAGGAGTTCATCCATAGGGGCTGGTATGGCTTCTTAACATGGATAAGGAAATAAATTAAACTTCATAAAAAGAACTGAAAATGATTGGTGCATCTAGAGAAACGGACCTATGGCTTCTTGTCATGGACTAGGAAAGTAATAACATGTTTGAAATGGCTTCCTTAAAGGACAAGTCCACCTTCATATATACATAAGGATGAAATTGAGAGAATGCAGCAATATTAATAGAACACATCAGTGAAAGTTTGAGGAAAATTGGACAATCCATTCAAAAGTTATGAATTTTTGAAGTTTCAGTGCCACCATTGCTGGATGAGAAGACTACTACAACTTGTGATATCACATGCATAGAACGATATAGGGAAATTAAAGAAAATTCAACATATTTCCACTTTTCTAGCGTAATAATAGAGCACTTCACTTGCCTCTTTTAGAAGGCAGGGGGAATAATATTACCCTTAATATATATGTCAGTAGTGAGTTGAGGGAACATGCACTTTTTTCAAAAAATGAAATTTTGTGGAATTCTCTTTATATTTTACTTATAGATCATTCTATGCATGTGACATCATACACTGTACTTAGTCTTCTCATCTGGCAGCAGTGACTGTGCAGAAACTTTAAAAATTCATAACTTTTGAACGGATTGTCCGATTTTATTAAAACTTTCACATCCAAATGTGTTCTACTAATATTGACTGCATTCTCTCAATCCATAATGAAGGTGGACTTGTCCTATAACATCTGATTTGCATCTTGGCCATGGAAGTCAAAATATTTGATAATGAAAATCTATGTATCTATGTGTTCTACTAATATTGCTGCATTCCCTCAATCCATTTGTTAATGAAGGTGGACTTGTCCTTTAATATCTGATTGGCATCTTGACCATGGAAGCCGATATATTTAAGATAATGAAAATCTATGTACCGAGGCTATAATTTGCCATGCTTAATTGCGACAGCGTTCAGTTTTAAATCATGTGAAGCTGACCTGTTAAAGTTAGTCAAATCTTTCAAGAAGGACAATTGATACGTGAGGTGGTTGTTTGTTGGCTAGGAAAGCCATAGGAAACCCTTTGCAATCCTTTATGTTGTCATGGAAACATCTAAAAGCAAAGGAAGGAATGTCTACAGTGGGCAAAGCTTAATAATTAAGCATCTGTTCATTTTTTTTTAACTAGCACAACTCCAGACCAGTTAAAAGCTAGTTTAAAAAGAAAGGATATAAAATTTCATAAGCAGAAGATTGAAAATATGATCAAAATCAGATTGAAATTAAAGAAATTATGAATTATTATGAATTATGAAATTATAAATAATGCTCATAAACATTTCATAAATGGTCAATATGAATATGCAAATGAGTAAGTTGATAATGTAATTGATGCCAAAGAGTATTACGTAAAATTTTGAGATTTCCAATGGTTTTGTTCAAATGCAATTATTCCCTTTTCTCAAGTAATAATATCTATATCTGAGTGATTATGATTTCAAAGTTATTCAGCCTGGAATAACCTAATGTTTTACATGTTTATAGCAGAAGAATTGAGTTTTCCTTAGGCTTTTGTATTTGATTCATGGAAAATTATGTGGTGATGACATCATTTGCTCACTCATTTGCAGTTTCTTTTTTGTTTACATGAGAAATGTTTTGTAAAAATTAGCAACCTTTAAATTTTCTTAACTTCCAAAGTCTTCATCCAAATTTGATAAAATTGTCTTTTTTTAATTATGTAATTTTCTGTCCAGCTTTGTCCCCTTAAAGGGGATGGCTAGTAACCGATCAGTGGGAATCAGTGGGAATGCTGAGGGATGATTGTTCCAATCCTTGTGGGATTCATTTAAGAGTACATTATATATCTACTGTTGTGTGAAAATTATTTGCTTCAGAACGGTCTCATATTCAAGAAATGTGCGGATTAATGCCCCGTCACTGACCAGGGACGCTTACCTGGAAACATTAAACTGCACGTTACTTGAATATGAGACCATTCTGAAGCAAATAATTTTCACACAAGAATAGATATATAATGTACTCTTAAATGAATCCCACAAGGATTGGAACAATCATCCCTCAGCATTCCCACTGATTCCCATTGATCAGTTACTAGCCATCCCCTTTAAGCTCTCATAAAGGGATAATTCTGTAAATATTTGTATGACAGAAGATCACGGAAGGCAAAGAAAATAAAGTAGAGAAAAACAAACACTAACCAGCTCATTATGCGGACATCTAGTCTTTTTCAGCATTTAAGTTAAAAAATTGATATCAAAAGATTGATCTATAGTCTTCACCACAACTGTCAAAATGTGGATGGTAGGAGGCAGTGAGAAAATTTGAAAAGCATAGTTGGATGGAATTAATTTTCTGGACTGGGTAGTCGTGATGATTTTGTTAACATTATAATCTGTGGGTCCAAGATCGCCTTTGTGCCAGTGGTGTTGTATAGATCAAGATGCAAAATGTGTACCAAAACTATGGAAACTATCAAAACTGGGATGATATAGGCGACAGCAACATTTGATATTTCATCAGAATATGTTTAAGATATTTTTCATGTTTGTTTTCATGAAAGATAAGTTTACCTCAGAAGTGAATGATTGTATAATCATAGCCATTGGCAGTACTGTAATGTAGACAAAGATGTAGTATTAGATGTAGATACAGATATATTAATAGATGGAAATGTAGATATATAGATATATGTACATTGCATAGATATAGATATAGATATAGATATAGATATAGATATAGATATAGATATAGATATAGATATAGATATAGATATAGATATAGATATAGATATAGGTATAGATATAGATATAGATATAGGTATAGATATATAGATTTAAATAGATATAGATATAGATATGAATATAGATAGATATGGATATAGATGTCTATGAATAGTGATATATATATAGAGGGGTCTATATATTTTCAGCTGCCAACAAATTGTTTATGGTGCATTTGATTTAAGCCCCATGTGGGTGATTTCAGTTTTCAGGCATTATGCATTAAGATTCACAGTTGTCATGTCACTTCCTGATATCAGATTCAAGAGAAATCTGATCTCACTGTTGACGTGATATACTCTTTTCTGATACCACGTACTCCGTTCAGAGGCAATTTAAGTACAACTTGAAGAGGCGAGGGCGTCTACCTCTCAAATGGCGTTCGATTGTTGAGAAGATCGAGGGGGAAAAACAATGTAAATCCTTAAAAACAGAAGAGACGAATACATCTAGGCACAGACAGACATTCTCAATGTGATTAGACTTGAAGTCCTCCCGGGCAGGACTTTGGGCAACGGGGGAAGGGTAGCGGAGGAGACATCCAATCAAGCTGTGTTCGCCCTGTCACATGACCTAGTGTGACCTTGGCGAGCTCTCGGAAAGAAGAAGGGAAGAGATGTGAGAAGGGGATAGACGATAGGAGAGAGAGATGTCTGAAGGGAACAGAGTTTATGTGTGTGTATGTGCTTTGTATTTTGAAAGAGTTTGCTCGCAAAATGGACTAAGTGTCATCTTTAAACAGTTTCAAGGAAGTCCACCATGAGAAAGAGCAGAATAAAACCTTTGCAGTGATACCTCACTTCTTACATAACAAGGAATATTCTTGAAATTATGATTAAAAGTATCCCATATTTTCTTTGTTTTTCAGTAGCTTTAATTGCCAATATCTCCAGTTTTCCAAGAATGGAATGAAAGTGATGGAATAGTATTGGTGGACATGAGAATTGGACTTTTAACTTTTTGCAAGATACCAAGAAAACACTTATGAAATACTACAGAGCATACCATTTTAATAGGAATTCAAGGTTTATTTGATGAAAATCGGGTTTGGAATGACTGAAACATCCAAAAACAAAGTAAAACAAAGCGATCGTGATAAAAGGTGGGTCCCACACTTTATTAGAATCACTCTGTTTTGGATATCTCAGCCATTTCAAAATGAATTTTCATCAAATAAACGTTGAATTCCTCATGGAATTACATGCTCTTTCATATTTCATAAGAGGTTTCTCATTTTCTCACAAAAAAAAATGTTAGAAACCTGAAATTAGGTCTCAACCAGAACTATACATTCCCTTTAACTTGTTTTGCGATCAAACTCTTTTTCATATTGATATATATATACATATACATATACGCATATATACACCGTGTGTATACGTATACATTCATATACATATGTACACATACAGACACACACACACACATACACACACATACACATACACATACTGTACATATACATAGATATGTATACCTATTCAACATATATACATAGATATACATATACGATGGAGAGAAAGAGAGAGATGGGGAGAGATATAGAGACACACATAAACAGGCAGAGAGGAAGGGGGAGAAAGGAAAAAAGAGAGAAAGAAGGGAAAATGGCTTGGTCGACAAACTTCCAGCCTGCGCAAGGATGGATATACATGATTTCAAAACAAAACAAGAAACAGAAGAGGGAGGGGGGTTAGAAGTTACTGTGCTGCTGAGTTGGGTATTCAATCCCTCAGTGGGCTAGCAGCATGGTATCTTTATTCTGGCGAGCGGACAGGGGCAATGAACCAAGGCTCATGGAGAGAGCGAGCGAGGGGCTTGCGTAAGCGAAGCACCAGCGCTAGCCATCACATCTTGAGTGATTGTGCGGCAATTCCAGGTATTTGGGAGCATGTTCACACTTGATTGTGCACAAAGAGTTGGTGGTACGCAAGTTTGCGAATTCCTCCTGTAAGTTTTCCCTTATTCATGAATAGATACACAAAGCATTCGTTCACAAGTTGCAATTCTCAGTGTGGGTCATATTCTTTCCGTCTTCATTCATTGAACTTTTTTTTTCGAGCATGTGTTTTTGACCTTCAGTAGGACATAAAGTAAAGTGCACCTTGAGGAGAAAAATGATATTTCCACAGATCACATGGATCAAAGGCAATAATGGAATAGAAATTTGAGTGAAATCTGGCATTATTATTCAGCGGTACCACTGCAGTTGTCCACATGTTCATGAACATTGGCGCATTTTACATTTCCGCATTCAATACAATCACAATTGCCATCTGTGTGTCTATACTGTGACTGGTGCCATCTACATATGTGTTGTGGCTGACAGATTTTGTTAAAAATTATCAAATTGACATCATTTTCCATCCTCCAATTGTCTTTCCTTAATCATATAAATGAAAAAGACTTTATCCTACTCTCATATTACCAGGGGACAGTCAAGTCATGATATTCTGGACACTTTCCAATTCTCTTCAAGCTATTGCTGATCATCTCTCTAATTTTTTGCATTCATGCTTAGGACTTAACAGTTTTTTGGATCAAGTTATAGACATTGGTTCTTCAAAATCTTTACTTTCAGGTGTGTGTGAATGGGCCTAGTGTAATGGTATGCATTACTGCAGTTTGGAGATCTATATCACCTTTTTACTTTAAAGGAGAACACCTACTTTGTTCCTTGAAATGCATGATGAGTGCACACCTGATCTGTAAGACTTGCCCAAAAATGCTGGTACTGGTCACCTGAGAAAAGTGCACTTCATCTTAACTGTTCCTTGCAAGCTTTAACCCATTGAGGACGAGTCCTGAGTATACTCAGGCAGGTGCCTATGGGAAATGTGTGTTGTAGCAAAATCAAACTATCCTCAGCGGGCTAAGACAATGTTGAGATATGATGAGATACAAGATTAAAGGAGAAAGCAACACAAAGTGTATCAACGGGGTGCATGCTACATAGTACCCCATCAGTAATAGCCATTTGTATCTTTATGCCACATTATTCTGAGATCGCAGAGCATTATGAACATGTTTTTTTAAAAACCCTGTTTTCAAAGCCATGTAACTTTCTTTGTAGGAAAGCATTTGTGCTAGACATGCAGTGGGCAAAGTTGTAGAGAAAATTCAAAGATTTGCTGTGATGTAAATTTTATGACAAATCCATGATTGATTGTAAATGGCCAATAGCTGTATGTTATTGTCCTGATCTTGGAGGCATTACTTTGGCTGGCACAACCACGACAGAAAATCAGAATTTACTCAAAAAACCCCAGGCTGTGAAGCAACACTATCCCCATTCCATTACTGCAGATTGCAAGTTATCTGTGTGAGGAATGGAATCATGGGTGAAGCTTTCAATGTACTGCACATTTGGCAATTTATCGATCGGTTTGGGGGAGGTTGTGCATTATTTTGAGCAGAATATGCGAACCTGGCAAGCCGTTAAGTGAGTCGGGCATGCAAACATGGCTCATAAAGAGTTGAAAACTTTTGATTTTGTGTAAACAAATCAAGCCCATACTCCTTTGATACATTATTTGATGATAGGATGATTATACTACAAGTTAGTTTAGTGCTGTGTATCTCTGCTTTGTTCAAAATTTGTGATGTGGCTGGATTTTCCATTTTCAGACAATAGACTTTTCTTTCAGATGATTGACTTTTTTTTCTCCAGTATATTTGCAGACAAAGAAAGCAGTATTGTTCGCAAAATCATATAGAAGTACACTCTTTGTATTATTGATGAAAGAGTGACAAAGAATAGCACTTGTACTTGGTGAGGTCAAGTGTGCGAAAAGTCTCCCAAGTATATCATTTTCCATGACAAAGTATAGTAAGAAGGACACAATACTGTATGCAGTTATATGAGAGTTTGTGGAAACTACATCCCACACTCACACACACACGCACACACACACGCACACGCACACACACAAATGAAATGCTAATTTTCTCTTTTATACTTTGCATTTGTATAGGAGGCATTACAAAGACACAACCTTGACCAAAAAAAAAAGAAAAAAATCAGAATTTATAAGAAAAATGCCTATGGAACACCACTAAATCCATCTTTATAACCCATGAGCTGTATGTCTAAGGATTTGAATTGCCCTTGAAGCATTCAATGTATGTGAGATATTGCAATGCATCGATCAGTTTGTGTCCAGTTGTGTGTTTGAGCAAATATAAGCACTATGCAAAGTTGGCAAGCCATCGAGTGAGTCCGATGTGTGACTATGGCGCACAAAGAGCCATTCCTACTCAAAAGTTCATCGTCCTGTGTCCATACCCATTAAAAAACTTAAAACTTACCTGTGCTGTCATTGTGGAGCATAAAGCATTACGTCATAAAAAAAGAAAAGTTAATCCTGCTCAAAGTATATCATCCCGTGTCTATACCCATCAAAAAATCTTTAAACTTACCTGTCTTATTATTGCAGAGCATAAAGCACCCGTATACATCATCAAACAATAAAAAAAATTTAATCCTACTCAAAGTACATCGTCCCGTGGCCATGCCCATCAAAAAATCTTCAAACTTACCTGTCCTGTTATTGTTGAGCTTAGAGCTATTACATCATCAAACTATAAAAAAGAAGAAGTTACTAGACCATATCTCAAGTGACAATGGCTTGATGCCTATCGTTTTATACTTTGTAGCCTTTGGTAGCCACTGTGGAAGTGCATTGTAAAGTTCAGACAAATTTGCTTAGTGCTATGAAACACGCAAGAAAGATGAATAGTGCATTCTTGAGTGCAATATAACCTCAATTTCAAGAGCAGGGCTTTAAGTGTTTTGTCTTTTGACCAGCATTTATTATAATCTATTACATAATGGTATTTGTGTGCCTGTGCCAGTATTATTTGGATCTGTTACGGGTTCATTGTACACCTTTTTATGCCTCTAAACTCCTTTTGATAAGTGGAGAGGGTTTTTGTACTTTTCTGGTCCATCCGTGATGGTCACTTCTGTTTAATGTACTTTTATTTGGACAATACCAGCATTGTTAAACAATTTAGCCATAGACATTTAATAGAATATTATGCAGCAAGACAGCTAGTAATTTAGTAGAGGGGCAGTTTTAGTGAGCAAAGCAGAAGTGTAAAAGGTCAAATGTCATTGAACCTATAGATGTGGAAAATGACTTTTTAATTGACATCTGTCTGTTGCTAGGAACGCATGATGGCAATATAATTTGGTATAGACGGTTTACAAATGAGTTAAGCAATGCCTAATGTAGGATAAATGGGGGTGAGAGTTCAAGTTCAAAGAAAATGAACTCTGGTTCTGTGCGCATAATCATATTCCCAACTTCTGTTGAGCAGTTGTAATGTGCCGTGCATTTGTGTGAGTTAGCGGGGGAGGGAGTCCACACCTTTTACCCCGCTTAACTAATACTGTACGAGCTGAAATTTTCGTGGCGGTTTTATTTTCGTGAATTTCGCGAATCGCCTTTGAACTACGAAAATAACAACACGCGAAAAATAATAACGCGTGAATCACTAAGTTCAGTTAGACCCTCGCAACCGCGAAATTAACAACACGCGAAAATGTCCTCCAAGTAGCAATTCGTGAAAATATCTGTACGCGAAAATTTCAGCTCGTACAGTATCCCTTTCACAGTTAGCAGATTTCACCTCAGGTGCACCTGGGTGAGCCTGGGGTATTGCTCAGTATGAACGGTCTCGCAGGTGAAACCCCAGGTAAACTGCCGGATGAGTTTTCAGAGGTTTTACCCATGAACCATCCCTAGTTTAAAACTCGATCCAGAGTGTCCCCGAGAACTCCAGGGTGATGCTGTAGTATGAGAGGCATGATGGCTAAACTCCTGGGGGAATAGCAAAGGACAGTGCATGCCAACACTGTCTTGTGTGCCATTTTGTGCGTGCAACATAATGTGTACTTCTACTGCAGAAGAAATGACGAGAAATCCAAGGAGGAGCTTATTCGCTAGTTTGAAAGAAACTGTTCACAGATGTTCCATTTTTTAATTTCCCGTTGAATCTCCCAGGTAATGCCCCTAGTGACTAGCATGAAAAGAATATAAGGCAAAAAAAACAACTGAAAACATACCTATCGTAATTTGCACAACCCTAGAAAATATCCCCGACCTTACTTTTTTTAAATAATGATATTGCATATAGACGTTGTGATGCTTTTGCAATCAAATTTGCTGTGCAGAAAACCTGAGAGTGTTGTAGACAGTTTCACACCTTAAAATAAATGTTTCGAGCAGTTTGAAATCTCTTTTTTTTTTTCATGAGCAAGCCCGATGCTGCTTGTTTAGGCAATATCTACATGTGTACACATATATTGCTGCACATCTCACTCTGTGCAACCTATGCACAATACATTCATGCTCTAATGAAGTAAAAAAAGAGCAAAAATCATCCAAGCTGCCCTATTTTTCAGTAACCTGCTCACAGTACATTTTTTTGTTGTTGTTGTTGAGGGAAAGAAGTTATGAATTGTGTGTGTTTGTTTGTGTGTGTGTTACTAAAAAACAAAATTGTACATTTTCCTTCTATTCTGAGAGATTAGTTAATTGAGCTTTGTCTGTGTATGAGCTTTGTTTTGTGTCTACAGAAGAATGCTAATAGCCACTCATCTCCTGGCGGCAAGATAATAAACATGATCTTTGTGTCCTGATAATGTTAAGTTATGATTAGATGACAATTACCGTACTTCGAGTGCTGCAATTTGCGTTGTGTAATGAGATAATTCTTGCCACTGTACAGTCAACTACCAGCAGCATTTAATCAGAAATTTATTTAACCATTGTGTTTTGAATGATTACAACCCTCATTTTCTCTTCTTTCTGTATTATTGTCATCTATGTGCACTTTGTGTTTCGATATTGTAATGGCTGATAGTGTCGATAAGGCTCAGTTGAAAAGGTTAATATTTATTTTATAGTTAAGTGTAAGGTCTCGTGCAGATTTTGTTATTTTTTTCATAGCCATCCAACACCACAAAGAAACAGTTACACTGCCTACAGTGACGTTTAAACCCATGTACAGTAGTTTAAAGTTGCTGTCATTAGGAGAAGTGGGATACTTCTTGAATAAAGTTATGAAAAATGTGAACACCGCAAAAATTTTGTTAGCTTGGTAGCTTCGTAAAAGTTTGTTAGCTTGGTAGCTTCGTAAAAGTTTTTCTCACTTACAATCCTTCCTATCATATCAACTGGATGACACATACTGCATTTGTAGTACTGGTATAGTTGCCTATTTTTTGGATTCACATATTGTTTAGATCTCGATTGAGTATAATACACTGATAAGTCAGTATTTTGTATATTCTGTATGACAGCATTATATACTTTTCTTTCTTTTCAGGCTTCTTGCTTCATTTTTGGTCAAAGGGGTTGACTTGGCAACATGAACAGAGAATCCTAATGAGGTATGTTTTCTCCCACCCCCTCCCCCCCCCCCCCCCCCCCCACTCATCAGCTCATTCTTTCTTGGCAAAACTTTTTAGTTTGGTATCTAGAGATTAGTGACCAGAATAGACACACTAACTTTGGATTCATCTCCGGGAGACATTTTTTTTCTGCTTAACAAATGAAGATAACTCCACCTCTCTATTATGGTGGCTAATTTCAATCTCATATCAGATACAGTGTACAAAACTTGTGAACATGTAACACTTAGATTTTCATAGTGAGTTCCTCTGACCTTGCTGATCTGTTTTTATTCTTTTAACTCCCTATCCTTCTGAACTTTCTGCTATGTTTTGTTGCCATTAAACCTTCTTGCAAAGAGAAATGAGAGTGAAAACTGTATTTGATCAGCCGCTCAAATGTTTTATAAATGAGGGGCAGCAGATGTAATGATGTCAATGCAATAGATGTGATAAAGTGTCTGGGAAGCAAATAGCCTTTCAGAACTTACAACTTGTCGAGTGCCACAAACTTCCTTTAAAACTGGGTTGGGACATGAGAATTTCACATTTCAAGATATAACCAGTTCCACAAACAAATTGTGCTGCATCATTAAAACAAACGCAACTTGAGGTAGGAAATCATTCTTTTTCAAATGTATAAAATGAATCAGGCCTCAGGATACAATTTGATTCATGCACACCAAATCTATGATAAGAAGTGGTGGGGAAGGACATATGGGTTCTAGTTGTCAGTGAAATTATGGTGAAACTACTATTTCAATTTTTATTGTATTCCGTGTAATGGTTGTAATTTGTTTTTTTAATACATCAGAGGGTCCTCTAAGCCCAGAGTTTCAAAAATTTCTTTTAAATAGTTCGCCCGCCGAAAAACAATACACTGTATTTGCCACGTTGCGTGTCGCAGGGCTAGTGCTCAAGAAGGGCTCCATCACGTTTGAGAGTTGATTTTCGAATCCGCCCTGCGGCCCTCTCAATGCGAGTCACCCATTGGCAGAAATTGACCCGCATTCTGTTGAACTCCCACCAGGCTTCGGAACTATTCAGGATGTGTCCCGCCTTTTGCATTTTTTATCCTCGCTGGCATTCAGATGGAAAGTGGAAAGAAAAAAAGAAAAAGGGTGGGAGGGGGGACATGACTGAATATTGCTGAATGAACTCCAGATCAGTCTCTTCATTGACTTTTGGCACAGGTCGCGTAAATGCGTGCTCGAGGATTCACGTGGGGAAGGGGGGGGGGGGAGGAGAGGAGAGTCCACACAGCAATTACGAGACCAGAGGACGTGAGCCAGTACGAGAAAAAGTGCACTATACCACTGAGTGGTAGTCTTGCCATTTCAAACATCTAAACATTATACTTGTTTTTGAATCAGGGTATGCCAGCTCTTGCTCCTCGATGCTGCAGCTACTTTATCATCTGTACTGATACCTTCGTGGTGGATTTCTAACAATATGTGGCAAATATTTGCATGATAAAGAGCTCCCATGTACGATGTCTCCGCTTGACGAAGGAATGCTGCAGACCTTTGATAATACGTGATCGTGCTGTGCATTCGCTGTTTGCTGGATCTGCCTGGGTCTGCTGGCATAGACTAAAGTTAGTGCACAGAGTGTGTCAGTCTGTGTGTGTGTGTGTGTGTGGCAGGCCATTGACCTTCTGAAAATGCCTGCAGTTTAAGAGAGACGTCCAATTTTCTTATGTATGTACCATGTGCGAGGTTCTGGCTTGCTGAGAGCCAACACAAGAAACTCTTTCCATAAGCCTGAATTACTTTCTTTTATTTTTTTTTTCCAGGGGGGGGGGGAGGATTATAATATTATGAGAATGCTTACCATTGAGTATTCAATGATGAATCCACATTCACATGAATTGGTGTATCACAAAGCTACAGAATTGTAAGGTGTGATGGGCAGAAAAGATTGTACATAAAGGTAAAAAAATTGTTTTGAAGTTTCAAGACACAGAAACATTCTTGGTTTGTTGTATATTGCATTTTTTTCTTCGTTCTGAGCAGGGATGAATTTAAAGGGACCACTAAACCAGTGAAGACTGTTGTTTATTCATTTGTTCTTTCCAACTCATGCCGACTAGATATTTTGTATTGCATGGAAATTATTTCTTAAAAGAAAAGACCAAGAAATAATGATGTCATTTATATGTGCATATTAGCCAATAAGCTACTTCGCAGTTCGCTTCCAGCTGTATGTGCACATCAGTACGAATGACCTTTTGTTTGTTTTTTCTCATTTGGTTAGGTACTTCACTCATTTTCAAAGTGACATAATGCATTAAAAGCTTGCCAGGGGGGTGTTTCATCAATGTTTGTCAGCGCTGACAATTTCAGCAAAATCCTTGGTTTTGATTGGCTTAGATGCTCTGGTCACTGACTGTTACTATGGTGATTCAAGTTGTCAGCGCTGACAAACATTGATGAAACACGCCCCTGATCTGACAATATTTGGAATTCATGTTCAAACAAAAAACAAATTTGTAAAGACCAGATGACCATAATTGTCCGTCAGTCAACACCTGGGAAGCATCTATTTCCTTTCATTGCATTGAATGCATTAAAAACAACAATGCAAGGATACTTGCCATTCTTGAACTCTAAAGAGACTGCTGTCTATTGTGTGAGATATTTTAACTCAATGAAAGAAAATCACTGCTTTACCTGATATTGATAAGGCCCCTGTCACACTTTGGTGGATAGGCCCACGGTACAAAAATATTTTGCTTGTCCGTTGTTCAGATCGTCAATTCGGTGGACACAGTGTAAAGTTTCCGTTTTAGAGGAGCGTACATGCACTGTCTATGGACCGAACAAAATGCACCTGGGGTGATTGTATACAGGACAATGGAACGTGCGCAAAGGCATGAGAAACGAATATGAACCGCATGCCCAAATGGCAAAGTGCACGAGGAACAAATTGGTGACGCATAAGACGTACATCTAACGTCAGAGAACCGTACATAGGCGTTTGATGTGCTATACATAGCCGTTCCATTCGTTCCATCTCTTGCAGCAACAGGCTCTATAGGATGCCTAGCGGATGGAAGCGCATGGAAAATGACAAAGCACAGTAAAAATACACAAGAAAACGCGAAGACTATCGGGCAGGGATCGGATTGTGCTATCGGCTGTTTTGGGCAAGAAAAAACTTTGTGAATGTACACAGTTTTCTGGCCGCTCTGACGAAAATCACTGGAAGATAAGCTTCCATCCAAAGGATAAATGTGACATGAAACGCATTTTAACAGATCAATGGATGCCAAAAATTGACATTCGTTTCTCATGCGTTTGCCTTATCCGGCAGAGTGTGACAGGGGCATTACATTAACAGCGTATAACAGTCGGTGCCTGCCTGTAAGTGGGAGACTGTTATTATGTATACCTTGGTGGTGATAGTTTAGGCAAGCCAGTGCTAAACAATTTTTGTTGTTCCTTACATACTCTTGGTGAGAAAAGATGACTTTCTCCTGGTTTTTTCATAGGCTGTGCCTGTATATGAACAGTAATTTGCATGACAAAAACAACTCTATGGAAAATGCTGTGTATTGAACACCTGTTTTCAGACTGCAATCTTTGCCACTTGCTTGGTAAAGACTGGAGACAACAGCAGCAGTCACACTGGAAAAAGATGGCAAAGTTTAACTTTGAGAAGTTTAAGATCTGAAAGTTTTGGATCTGGGAGTTTTGCTAGTGTGACCACAAAACTTCCTGAAAACTTCTTGTGAAACTTCTTGCGAAACTTTCCACTCAAACCAGAGAAATGTTAATGTTTACCACTGAAACTTTGTGAAGTTCGTCATGTGATCAGTCCACCACCTGTTTGAGGCATCGATCAATAATTTGCGGGTTGTGCCTGATTGAGATGCACCTGTGTACATTGTGACATCACAATCATTAGCTGTCAGACGGCATGCTCTTTCTTCTATGCTACTCATGCGCTCCAGTGGCCTTAGCTTTGAAAACTGAAATATCAAGAATTTGGCTGCCAGTGTAGTCAGACGAGCAAACTTTCTGAAAACTTCTCGAAGTTAAACTTCGCAAAGACTTCTCAGAGTTAGATTTCTCAAAGTTAAACTTTTTTCGTATTTTTTTTTAAACTTCACTATCTTTTGCCAATGTGACCATGGCTAAAGAAACAAACACAGTCAGTGTTCTTCAACAAGATTCTGTTCAGTGTGAATGCTTTTCATTTGTCTGTGCTCTCAGTCAATGCTAGGAATGTGATGCTTTTGTTCTGAGCAAGCGCATTTCCGTTTGTTCTAACATGAAAAAAAAAAAGCATTACCCAACAATTCTATTCAATTTAGCAGAGCTTGTGCATATTCTATCTTTTATTGTAAGGCATGCAGTGCTATTTAAGTTATTTGATCGCTTTTGTCAAGGACTATGTATACAGGATTCATGAAAGTGTTTTGACTCCAACTGTTGAAATAAACACACACACACAAAGAATTACAGACAAAGGCATAGATGTAGCCTGTATTTCACAGCATTTAATAATCTGCAGTTTCATGGTTGTCAAGTTAAGGCCATTTTCACATGGATACTGAGAGTGTGTGCTTTGAATCATGATTCTAGTGATACAATGCATCACTACAATCGTGATTCAAATGACACGTTTTGGCCAAGCGTATGCCAACTGGAATCACAGACTGAATCACAATTCAAATGATGGTACGGAGGTGTTACTATTTGTAAAAGTCCATTGATATCACGTACAGACCAGTTGCTAATTCTAGTGACAGTTTTTTTAATTTGATGCGGCACTATCCTGGCAAAATGGTTAGTCTATAGCCCTGTTTTAACAGACCTTTCAAAGTACATTGTAGAGTTAAACGGCCCCCACACAATGCTGCTCGGACATTGTCGCAGTAACTTCTGCCGAATTTTACCTTAACCAGCTAGTGTAATTGCCATGACACTACAACGACATTACCCCGACAACCTTCTATTAGAATTTAACCGCGGAAACATTCCTTTGATGTGCCCAATCTAAAACAATACGTGATGCCCGCGTAAAGTCTGTTAAAACAGGGCTTCATTCAGAATTTAATGTAAAGTCTGAAGGCTAAAGAACAAGATTTTAGAAAAAAAGATGCTCTGATTGCTCTGATGTGCTTTGTTTGAAGCCGTGGTCAAAATTTTGGCCAATGTCTCATTATTAACTCTTTATATGCCATGGTTGAAACCCCCTCTGTGCCACATTATTTTGAGACAACAAAGTAGTCATGCTGTGAGGAAACATTCTGTTTTTCAAATCTATGTAACTTCTATACAAAATTCTGTTCAGCTGGACATGTAGTGAGCAGAGTTGTAGAAAAACTGAGAAGCTTTGCTTTGATGAAAATTGTATGACAAATCGATGATTGTTTTTCTTTGAAATGACCAGTAGAGTTTTACATTACTATACAGGCATGACTTTTGCGCACAAAACAGTGACAGAAAATTAGAATTTGCATGCAGATCTATGAGGGAACACCGCTTGATAGTCAATCACCACATAAAATGCAAGCTACATGTGAGACGAGCAGAAGCGCGAGAAAAGCTTTCATTGTACTGCGGCATTTGGTGATTTATCAATCGGTTTGGGCGGGTTTGTGGGTTTGAGCAGAATATGTGAAGTTGGCACGCCGTTGACTGAGTCGGACATGTGAACGTGGCACATGAAGAGTTACCACTCAACTGCTGATTCTGATAAAATGGTCAGATCCCTGAATGTTGTCAGGGGGAAAAAAATGTTGTGAAAGTAATTATACAAGCGGGGACCTCCTTTTTCATAATGGTCCAAGCTGCTTGAAATCACTTGAAATGCACATACCATACTCCTAGAATATTAGCCATGTACTCAAAATACAGGAGAGAATTTGTCATTATATTGGACAAAAAAAAAGAAAAGGGAAGAAGAAGAGGGAATTAAGATTTTTGTATCAACACAAGAAAAAGATGGGGGACAAGCACTCATCTACTGAGAATCTTGACACTTATGGATTGTAATTTGGCGGTAGTCTTTAGTGTCACTCAACAAGTGTGCTCTCAGCCAGCTAGGAGGTTCTCTTCGTGGCATTGTTTCTGTCGTTGTGATGGCAGTCAAAAGAAAGCCGCTAAGAGTGCCTGTGAGGGAACAAAAAAAAAAAGAGAGAAAAATACCCATTGAAAAGTCATCTCTCAATGAAAGGGCAATAGAGCATCACTTTTTACAATAGCGTGACAAAAAAAGGGGAGGAATATATGGGAATATTTTGTAACAATTGTCTCTCTTTTTATTATACCCTCTCTGACTGTCCTTCCTTTCTGTATTATGTGCGTCATACACTGCGGTTTCCATTTGCCTCAAAAGAAGTTAATTACACCACGTCCTTTCACGGAACGATCAATTCTTAGAAATTGTGCGTGCGTATCATGAAGAAAGAAAAGGGAAAAGGAGTGTGAACAAGCATTTATAGCAATCATTGTTTTATTTGTATCCATAGGAGTGCTGTCAGTAAGAAAAAATAAGACACTCGAAATCCTGCACAAAAATGGATTCCCCCCTTTTCCCCCACCCTCCAAAATTTTTCATGGGCATAGCGTGAAATGTGTTCCTTGCGTGAGACTAACCTGCCCTGATCATGCAGGTGGTGATTTCTTTGAACTGATTTTCCGGAATGTTTCTTTTTCTCTTCTGCGATAGTTTGAAATGCGCAATGTTTGCATTGTTTGATGTTATTGCCCCCACGCATTGTGTTTCAATAAGTTCCATACCATGCAAGGATAATATATAGATCAAGTGTGTTAAAGCATTATTGTGGCTACATCTTTTAATTCCGGTCTCTTTTTTCTTTTCTTTTCTTTTCTTTTCCTCACACAGACACTTGGCTCACAACAAAGATCTTTTCATTTGTCGGAACTGAAAACAAAAGCACAACAGTGACAAAGTGAAGGTATTGTTGCCCTTGTTTATCAATCATAACAGGGTTTTAAACAGAGTTTATGACTCTTGTCATTCCTGTTGCCATGGTGTACAGTTTGTACACAGTGGACACAAAGTTGTGGCAACATTTAGTCCATAGGGGCAACATGCTGTATTACATAAGGGATTACAACTGGATGTTGCCTTAAGTTTTTGAGAAATGAAAGGATCATGTCTTCTCAGTAGTTTATTTTCATTGTTTCATTTTGATGAATAAATGTCTTCAATTTTTGGGTTTTTTGTGCTTAAGTGTGAGAAGCCCTGTTTTAACAGACCTTACTGCAACAGTGTTGCGACAACGTTCGGAGAACAAAATTCCTCTAAAATTCCAATAAAACTGCAGGAGAGAGCTAGGGGTACCGTTTTGACAGACACACACCGAAAAACCTTATGCGGGTAGGTTTCTACGAAGGGGGTGTGTCCACTGATGCTACTACCCCACCCACCGGCCAGCGCCGCATGTCGATAAACAAAACGTGGTTACAATCACTGATCTCAGCTACATAGAGATCATTGGTTACAATCCTTGCACGTGATTAGCGTGAGGCATGTCAATCATTCGCTGTCTGCAATGTTGCGCAGGAGTGTTGAGTGTATCAACGGAATGTTACTGCAGTTGCGTTCTAATAGGAGAGTTGCCAGGGTAGTGTCGTGGCAATTACACTCCCTGGATAGAATAGAAGTTGGCAAAAGTTACCACGGCAATGTCCGAACAACATTTTTAGGGAACCGTTTTTAACAGGCAGGGTGAAAAAAGAGAAAGCTTTACCCTGATGTTACTTGGACGTTGCCATGGTAAATCTAGTTTGAAAGGCTCTGTTTAAATGGGGCTTAAGAAAGCATTCCAGTTCTTCATCAAGAGACAGGCAATTTGGTTGTTGTGGTTTTTTTTATAGTTTGTTAAATTTCTAGGAAGGTAGTGGTAGGGATGTTTAAAGAGAATGTCTTCTTATTGGTGACATCTTATCGGTGACAATTCTTTTAGTCATTGTACGACTAGAAACATCCATGAGTGATGGTAAATACTTCGGAACCAAAAGAGACGTTGCCCAATGAGAGCCAGTCATATTCTGTCATTTCTTGCTTGTTTCATTTATTAATTCCAATAAAAGATCAATGGTTACAAAGAAATGTACAATCAAAACAGATAGACAGTCAGATACATAAACACACACACACAAATAAATACACAAACGTACACACATACACACCTTCAGGAGCTGAAGAGTTAAAATATATATGGATCTTGGAGCATGGGCACCCAGATAATTCTCCCTATTGGAATAACTCTCCAAATCTGAATCCTTGTGGCGCTCTAATTTTTTTTTTTTTTACCTTTAATTCTTGGGATATAAACTTCCGGTTATGAATGCGTGATGTGTAAATGTACGCTTTAGTGCACATTGAATGCCAAAGTACTAGTATATTCACAAATTGTATCAAATTCTGTCTTATAATCTGTCGAATGATAGAGTTATTTTCTAATCTGTAACTTTACATTTGATAATGGGATTCTTCTGTGAAGTGGCCCAATGATGCCAAACAACAAAATTATGGAAAATATCCATAGATGAAGGACGTGACGTGGGTGAAGTTCCCAACAGACAAAGTTCAGCGGAGAGTATGGAAAAATCTGTTAATGCAGGAAAGACCGCTTTGACCTAAAGTCAAACTCGCGCATTTGTTCAAGACATTTCCTGAAAGGAATGTACGCTCAAAGATCCTACACTACGTTGGATCTTCGGTACGATTTTCCAGAACCGCAAAACCGGAAGTATGCGTCCCAAGAGAGATTGATCAGATATCGGTACGAGGTGATATCGCTTGAGATCGGCTATATGCGATAGGGAAAATTGTGTGGTGGTACTTAAGAGCAAAGAATCGTCTAAAAATCAAAATGAACTTGGTTGTGTGGCATTCTCAATCATCAAATATATATCAAAGGATGAATTCCTAGTTATTGGGCTCTTTTTTTTAACCTGGCATAAATTTGTAGAAATTTTTAGAAATAAACATCTTAATGTTAAGTTTTACGGTATTTGAGAAATAGAAATCATTTATACCCACATAACACTAAATGTCTTGTTGAAATACATGTAAGACAATTTAATGAATCACTTTAATGTTATTAATTTGATCTTTTATACATTTTATTTTTACTAAACATTAAAATTTGTCACTATTTTTGACAACATATTTAATGAAGATGAGGTGATTTTTTTTACTAAACATCAAAATTTGTCACTATTTTTGACAACATTTTTAATGAAGATGAGGTGACGAATTCTATCAAGCAAATCCCTGTGAAATTGCCTTTGTGAAAACAAATTAACAGAGAGCCATGATTTGATGATATCTGTGTCACATAAGTGATCGCACTAGGAGAGATATCGAACTGCGTTCACATGTTACAATCAAAAAGTCCTGGCTGTTTGCTGAAAACATGATAATAGAAATTCCACAACTTTTTTCCACATTTTGTTTGATTATAATGAATTGTGCTGTTCTGTTTGACCATGCTCTTTTGATCAGACTTTAACACGGAAGGGAGGTTTCCTTTATGTGTGCCTGCATTTAAGTTCTCTTTGACACGCTGATTCACATCCATATACCTGATTAATGTATGAGAAAGAAATAGTGGGAATATTGACTGAAGCTATCATTGGAGGCTGTTGTTTGTCAGTAACAATGGTTAAGGGAGAACTGTTTTTGGATGGAATAGTTACTTTCCACGTAACAATAGTCATAATAGAACTTTTTTTTTGTGGGTGGATAAAGACAGAACATTGAAGTAAGCAACACGCAATGTGTTCTCATGACCAACAAAGGTTTTTAGTCGAAGGAGTGCAATAAACTCAGAGTCCATTAAATGCGATGTACAATGATGCCGATTCAATGGTCCGTTAGCGGTTGAAAAATCCGAAGGAATGCGGACTGTTTTTATAAATGAGGCATTTGGGAGGAAGAGGAACAAGCAGAGAAATGAACGAACAAAATGGAGAGCATCAATTCATGTGCTTGAATCCATCAAGTGCATTCGGCTGGGTGCTTCTGTGAAGGCGTAGAATGTTTTCTAATAATGGGCTACCACACATTCACAATGGGCCACTCCCTGACTATGGTCTATTCCACAATAGCTCGATGGCTAAATCAGGTGTTTCTTTGCACCTGTTGTAATGTTAAACTATTGATGTGCAACCCCTTCACCCTATTTATCCATTTATTTCTCTTTGAGCGAAAAGTTGGTTTATTATGTTTACAAAAGCCATAGTCACACTGGTAAAACTTCACAAAGTTTTACTTCTCGAAGCTTGAACTTCTCTGTAAAAGCCCTGCCTTAACGGACCTTACCCCGACAATGTTGGGGCAACGTCCAGAGAACAAACTTCCTTGCCTCGGGCAGTAAAACTGCAGGAGAGAGCGAGGGGTACTGGTTAACAGACACACACCGAAAATCGTTTCCTGGTAGGTTTCCATAACAACCTACTAGTTCATGCACAAAGGGGGTGTGGTTACAATCAATGCACATGATCATTGAGCAGAATGTCATTCTGTTTTGACTATTGCACATGCATGTTTAGTGTATCCAAGGAATGTTAATGTGGGAGGGTTCTAATAGAAGGGTTGTCGGGGTAATGTCGGGGTAATTACCGTAGCTGGCTACAGTCGACTTAGGCAAAAGTTACTGAGACATCCAAGCAACAACTTACGGGGACCGTTTTGACAGGCAGGGTAAAAGGGATTGCCTGGACGTTGTTGCGGTAACTCTGGTTTTGAAAAGCTCTCTTAACACAGGGCTTAAGTTTAATTAGCTTCCCAAAAGCTTCTCACAATCTTCTCAAGAAACTTCCCGCTGAAACTAGAGAAATTTCCTGAGCCCCTGCAAATCTTCACAA
This sequence comes from Diadema antillarum, assembly GCF_040938485.1. Classification (NCBI taxonomy): domain Eukaryota; kingdom Metazoa; phylum Echinodermata; class Echinoidea; order Diadematoida; family Diadematidae; genus Diadema; species Diadema antillarum. Next base: position 1,134,484 of record NW_027271589.1, on the reverse strand, counting down.
AGTTTGTGCAGTGTGAATGCACGTAGCTGAAACTTCACAAAATTTGTCACTTGAGCACTCCAATTCCTGTTCTCCATGGTGCCCTCATAGCATACTCTTAGTGGGATGTACTACATGTATGCATTGTTTATGTAACAGTCATCAGCTGTCAGATGGTACATGCCTTTTTTTCTTTCCACATGTGCACCAGTGACCCAAAATTCTGCAACTGAAACTTCGAGAAGTTTGGCCGCAAGTGTGAACGGACAAGTAAGCTTGGCTGTGTGTTCACGAAGTTAACCTTAATAGACATTTTGCCAGTGTGACCATGGCTATAGATTACTGTATTTTAACAAGAAATGCTTGGGTGCATTTAAATTTCGCGAATTTTGCAAGAGCCAACTTTCGCGAAATTAAAATGCATGTGAAAGTTCTTGTCTACACTATATGCATTGAATGTTAGAGGCAACTCACGCAAATTTTGTTCCACAGAAAAGGCCGTCCGCTCCACTTCGCGAAAATCGCGAAAATATCGTGTTTTATTAAAGTATATTAGGTTGAAATCAGACCACGTCACAGAGGTTTCATCAGAATTGAAGACACAATGGAAAAGCTGCAGATTTGATAGTTTCTTGAGATTTTGTAATATACATAAGCTTAGGTAGTAATTTTACCTCACAACTCTTCCGCTGGTTTGTATGTTAAAGATTATCATAAAGATATATCATAAAAATACACTTAATAGCAACTACCCCCTTCCCTGAATCACAATTTTACTATTAAAGATATTTAAACCGTACAATAATTTGATGTGGTAGATATGCTTTATTTTTCTTTATTTCATGTCAGTTTTGACTAGAAATCTAGTGAAGATTTGTATGTACATAGGTCAGTGCGCAATGTGTGAAGCGATGGCATCAATTCAATGTACATACAGATTTGACCAGTATCATAGTATGATACTGTATATACATGCAACAATTAATGGGGCAAATCTTGTGTGAGAATTTTGGTCACCGGTAGACACAAAAACGGATGCATCAATTGCTACACCTTGAGAATGGACATTATTTCCTGGTTAAAGTTTATTTGGAACTTGTTCAAATGGCCATGTGAAAGTTGTGGTTTAAGATTGTGCCAACTTTTTTCTTTTGTTATTGAGTATGTACAATGTGTGCATGTATGTGCGGTGTATTGAGAGTCTATTTTCACTTTCTGGTTTGCTACCGCTACTCTCGAATGAATAGTTTTTTGTTACCAAGAATAATATCAAACTTGTGTGCTGCCAAGAGTCCATTGTGTATACCATACCAATATACAAAGGCGCATCATCAACCCACTCAAAGCCATTTTACAATTGACCCTTCTCTACCAGTATCCTCTTTCTGATTCCTCTTGCCATTCATGCCATTTGAGGCATAACAATTTGAATGGGCCTTCTGACAAAGCATTCAGAGGGAGCAAACTTTATTCTCGTTGCTATTTTCAGGTGGGTGTTACATGTGATCACTGCTAATTGCAGATGACTATTATGAAAACACCTGCCCTCTTTGCATATAGTGTGTAGTAATGTCTGTGATGTGATGTAAGTAGGGTCAGCTTTTTATTAGGCCCATTCACACGTACAGTAAAATGCTGCAGTATTACGTGCAGTATTTCGTCATGTGAATGCAAATTCACCCTGAAAAGCCTCATGAAATATCCTACTACTGTAAAAGTGTATATTTTTGCGCGAGCAATTTTCACGCCCAGCTGGGTAAGTTGAGTTTTGTATGTGTGTAATTCCGCAGAATCAAAACATCAACTACACAATCATAATGACATGCAAAAATATTCACGTGTATTTATTTTCGTGCTAGTTTCTGGTTGCGCAAAATGCGCAAAAATTTCAACACCACGAAAATTTCCAATTTTACAGTATAATATAGGGTGGTAATTCTAACTTCATGCGAAATAATACATGCGAGCTTATGAGTGCGAATCGTGTCACAAAATACCACCCGCCACACTGCGGCGTACTTCTCAAGAAAACTGACATACTTTCAGTCTTTCCCCCCGTACTAAATAAAATGCGTCTATGAGCAGCGCTTACCTCAAAGAGGTGTATTACTTTCTGACCAGAAATACCTCAGTATTTCCTGTATGAGAGTGGAACCAACTGAATCACTAAGTACCGATACTGTTATTTTGTCGAACCATGGACCTAATATACATGAACTGTTCACTGCAGTCTTTCTTTGATGTAATGATCGTCGCCGACACCTGATTATGTGCCTCTTAGTGAGTACCCTGTACATTCAGGTGTCTGGACAATAACGATTGTGTGATCATGTATCGTCACTAACAAAAGAATCTTTTCTCTCATTCCAGTCTTGTTTTGCTGATGTGCTTTTTTTCAGACGGAAATGTCTTTGAATAAATACAGATGATGAGGAGCAGCAAACCTGAGATCATGACAAATTTTGTGTCAAAAGATGGGTAATGGCTGATTCGCACATTTTCGCACATGCATAAGACCTTGCCTAATGGCAAGATATTCCTGTTCTCTACCAATACCGTCCATTTTTGCTCTGGAATAAGCTGGAGAAAAGTGAAATATTGAGATCACAAATGACAATCATTCTGCCAAAATGTTAGCTTTTTTTTAAAAATTGCCTGCTTCTCCCAAGCGAAATTGTTTGAGGTATGATTTCCTAACATACATCACAACTGCACATTATTCACTTTACTTGGTTTTTGTGAGTTATTTTCTTCTGCGCATATAGTTTTAGATTTCTCGAATCTCCGTCTTGTTCTTCTCCCGGCTTGCTGGTGGTGACGATCATGGGATCAAAGCGGTGAAGCATGCTAAAAATGTCTTTGTGGCGCTTTTGAGATATACGGGTGCATGAATTAATTAACGATACGATAAATGTCCATGTGTATTAGGTGCATGGTCAAAGAGAACCGTGAGAACAAATTACCATGGTATTCAATACAAAGTACCATGCTATTCAATACAAAGTACCATGGTATTCAATACAAATTACCATGGTATTCAATACAAAGTACCATGCTATTACAGATTACCATGGTATTCAATACAGATTACCATGGTATTCAATACAGATTACCATGGTATTCAATACAATGTACCATGGTATTCAATACAAATTACCATGGTATTCAATACAAATTACCATGGTATTCAATACAAATTACCATGGTATTCCATACAAATCACCATGGTATTCAATACCATGGTTATTTCAATGTGAATGCACCTATTATTACATACCCTTTTCAAGTTTCACAATATTGTAATCAGCAATGGCCTAGCAACAACAACAAAAACAACAACTTAATTGTGTCATATCATTCTCCCAGCCACTGGTGTAGACGCACCAGCTGCATTGTAACTTTGAACATCCCTACGTGTGATGCATCTGGTTACTGGCTTCAACTTTGATTAAAGGACAAGTTCACCTTTATAGACATGTGGGTTGAGTGAATGCAGCAATATTAGTGGAACACTTCAGTGAGAGTTTGAGCAAAATCCGACAATCCGTTGAAAAGTTATGAATTTTTAAAATTTCTGCTCAGTCATGGCTGGATGAGAAGACTACTATAGCTTGTGATGTCACATGAGTACAACGGTATAAAGAAAGTATAAAGAAAATCCACCTTATTTTCACTTTTCTCGCATAACAAAAGAACACTCGACTTCTCTCTTTCAGAAGGCAAGGGGAATTATATTATCCTTAAAGGACAAGTTCACCTTCATAAACATAAGGATTGAGAGAATGTAGCAATATTAGTAGAACACATCATTGAAAATTTGAGGAAAATCAGACAATCCGTTCAAAAGTTATGAATTTTTGAAGTTTTTGTGCAGTACCCGCTGGATGAGAAGACTACTGCAGTGTATGAATAACTTAGATGTCACATGCGTACAACAATATAAGGAAAATATAAAGAGAATTTCACAAAATTCCATCTTTTGAAAAAAGTACACATTCCCCTGACTCGTTACCGATAAATGTTATGGGTAATATTATTCCCCCTGCCTTTAGAAAGAGGCAAGTCAATTGCTCTTTTATTATGCGAAAAAAGTGAAAATATGAAAAATATGAAAAAAGTGAAAATATAAATTTTCTTTTATATTTTCTTTATACTGTTGTACGCATATGACTCACAAGCTGTAGTAGTCTCCTCATCCAGCGGTTCCAACACAAAAATTAAAAAAATTCATAACTTTTACATCGATTGTCCAATTTTCCTCAAACTGTCACTGATGTGTTCTACTAATATTGTTGCATTTTCTCAATCCTTGTGTTTATGAAGGTGAACTTGTCCTTTAACATACATCAGTAACAAGTCCAAGAAATGTGCACTTTATTCAAAAAGTAAAATTTTGTGAAATTCTCTTTTTATTTTCATTATATCGTTGTACGCATGTGACATCACACACTGTAGTAGTCTTCTCATCCAGCAGTAATTGCGCAGATACTTAAAAAATTCATAACTTTTAAACAGATTGCCGTATTTTCCTCAAACTTTCACTGATGTGTTCTACTAATATTGTTGCATTCACTCAATCCACATGTACATGAAGGTGAACTTGTCCTTTAAGGAAACATTGTTGTGTTTCCATTTGTTGTCAACTTCAGCCATTCATCATCATTTTAGGAATGTCCACTCTGCCATTGTACATTTCACTGTGCACAAGGCATTGATGCCAGAAACAATGTGGTTGTGAATGCAATGTTGTCACAAAGAAAAAAAAAATAGTGTGTAATGAGAAGAATGGCTAGTATTAAAAGAATGTTGCTTTTGTGAAAACAAAGATGACAACAATGAAATGATGCATTATTCTCTATTTTACAGACCTGTGGAATTTGAGCACTGTTTTTTATGTTAATGTCTATTTCACTCATAATGGGGGGGGGGGGGGGGGTTCAATTACCTTAACAATAGTTGATTTATGCACTTACATAACAATGTACCTGACTCAATGCATTGGTAAACCCATTGAATTATCTTTTATCCTTATTTTGGAAGCTCCCCAGCCAAAATAATGAAGAATAGACCAGATGTTATGGCATACCTGATTTTGGCATTCCCCCCCCCCCCCCCCCCCCCCCGACTCTGAATACCACTCATTCAAGATATGCCTACCAAATGTTTTAATTGATTAAAATGCATCTTTTTATAAAGCATTCATTGTTTCTGTGTTTGGTATGTGTTGGATGAACATCTTTTAGGGATATTTGAACATAGGCTGACTGTTTGAGTTATATATGATATGATGCCAATCTTTTCACAAGTTTGTATTCCACTGGAATCACATTCCTGTCAAATGCGCAAAAACTGTAGGCTATAGTTTTCCACCAACAGAAATATACTTTCAAATGAGCTCAGAAAGGCACAGAAATGTACAATCACTTGCCCATAAGAGATGCTAAAACCAAGCACTGGGCACATTAGTTTCATTATCATGACTTTCATGAACTTAAAGATTAGCTTGAAGTTTCACTCTTTGATGATTAGCTGGTACTTTAGTCCTGTGTAGATTATGTATTTGAAAGTTAGCTGTTTTGAAGATTAGTTGATGAGTACAATCACAAGATATCTTTGGGTTTGCACTCTGTCCACGAGCCGCAGGGACAGTTTTGTAGTATAGTATAGTTTTGCGTGGAGACGATAATCAAACTCAAAATTTAGCATGACCCCTCCAGGAACCGTATTCCCCATCAGCTTCCGGGTCAAACTCCAGTGCATGTACAATGTTGCACACTGCTCTATCATTGCACAATATTTGGGTTGTCGCTAGTGCTGCATGTATGTAATTCTTCTGGTTCATTGGTTTTACCATCGAGTGGCATTCTTGCTTGAAAATGTGAAAGTAAAGGTGTTACGTGGACACGCGTTTTAGTTTTAAACTATACAAGCTACTCATCAATGTTTATGACTTCAAAGATTACAAATGATGAACATAAAGTGTGTTTGGATAACTAATGTGTTCAGAGTCAGAAAGGAATCTGAGAGTACAAAGAAAATTGGGATTGAAATGGGTTAGCATTAGATGTGTATGGATGATATTGGGAGGATAAGAGAGTGTTGTTATGCAGATTAAGTAATACATAAAGAGTGCCGAGTCTACAGGGAAATCATGCCGACACTCAGTCTAAAATCTAGATGCTTTGAGAAGTACACAATACAAATGAAACTTTTAGATGAATGAACCTTTAGGTTGAGATATAATAGTGAAAGATGCTTTTAGTTTAATGGCATTGAAGCTTTCACAATAAGTGTCTCAGTAATGGAGAAAACATGTGGCTAGATTCATTGTGAAGAATTCAGCAGTGATTGAAACCTAAGGGTAGATTCATTGTATTATATATAATACTCTCCAATTGATTCTCATTGCATACAATATGACTGCATGCTCCAAGTACATCTTTTCATCAAGCAAAACCCAGATTAAATAACAAAACAAAACAAAACTGAACAAATATCTGACAGTTTGCCCTCCAAATGGATAGCAGATTCATTGAATCATAAAGATTTAATTCTGAAAGTTTGATCCGAGAAGGATAAAGTGTTACAATCCAAATGTCTTAAATGGGTTATCAGTTCTGTCTGGCAGATATTAAAGGGATCGTACAGTTTTGGTTGAGACCTAATTTCAGGTTTCTAACATTTTTTTTGTGTGAAATAATGAGAAACCTCCTATGAAATATGAAAGAGCGTGTAATTCTGTGAGGAATTCAATGTTTATTTGATGAAAATTGGTTTTGAAATGGCTGAGATATCCAAAATAGAGCGATGCTAATAAAGTGTGGGACCCACACTTTATTACGATCGCTTTGTTTTACTTTGTTTTTGGATGTTTCAGTCATTCCAAACCCAATTTTCATCAAATAAACTTTGAATTCCTCTTAAAATGGTATGCTCTGTTCTATATCATGTAGTGTTTTCTTGGTATCTCGCAAAAAGTGAAAAGCCCAATTCTCATCTCCATCAATACTGTACCATACCTTTAACACATGGTATTTGATTAGGTGTAATTCCAGTTTGCAAACTAAAAGGTTGTCCACATATTTCAAATATCAATTGACAGTTTGACACTATGTACAGTAAAATCAGAAATTTTCATGTGCATAAATTTTTTGCAAATTTTGCAAGGATCCAAGATTCAAATTAACCCGTTGAGGACGAGTCCCGAGTATACTCAGGCAGGTGTCTACGGGAAATGTGTGTTGTAGCAAAATCAGTCTGTCCTCTATGGGTTAAGAATTAAAGTGCATGCAGAAGTTCTTTTCTGTGCTATTCATATGCATTGAGTGCCAATAGCAATTTGCCAAAATTTCATGCTGTAAAAAAAGGCTTCTGGCTCTGATTTTTGAATATTTCATGCCATGAATATTTCTGTTTTTGCAGTTTCTATTAAAAGGAAATGCAAAGAAAGCTGAATATCATCATATCTTTCACAGTGTGGACATGGTTAAAGGGATAGTATAGTTTTGGTGGAGATGAGGATTTGGCTGTTAACTTTTTGCTAGATATGAAGAAACCACTTATGAAATAATACAGAGCATACCATTCCAAGAGGAATTCAAAGTTCATTATTTAGATAAAAATCGGTTTTTGGAATAGCTAAGACATCTTCAAAACAAAGTTAAACAAAGCAATCCTAATAAAAGGTGGGTCCCACCTTTTATTAGGATTGCTCTGTTTTGAATATCTCAGCCATTTCAAAACCAATTTTCATCAAATAAACGTTGAATCCCTTTTGGAATTACAAGCTCTTTCATATTTCATAAGATTTTCCATTATCTCCACAAAAAAAAAATGTTAGAAACCTGAAGTTACATCTCAACCAAAACTGTACGATCCCTTTAAATGATCAAAATGCGTCAGTTTTAGAGGGGGGAAAAGTATGATCCACATGTGACCAAGATTATTGGTCCCCACTTTCTGTTCAGGATAGATAGAGAAAGAGACAAAAGCAAAATCAAGACTTTGAAGAGTTAGGAGAGGGGGTGAAAGATTTAAAAAAAAAAATCATTTTTACAGCCGCAAGATATCTCGGTCTGGCATTCCCTTCCATATAACAGTTTCCATGGAAACCATGTGTGCTTCCCATTTCTATTTCGTAAACAAGTTTATTTGTCCTCCGTACCACTTCTACTCTTGTCTGTCTCCCCTTCAACCCCCTCCCGCCTCTCTTCTCCCCCCCCCCCCCCCCAAAAAAAGAGAGTAATAATACAAAAAAGATTGAAAAGGAAAACATGTCAAAAGAAAATGACCGAGACAGACTCTTTGTGGCTTCTGTCTTTGGAATTGTTTTTACGGATCGATGTCTGAGAAAGGGAAATTGGCATCCAAACAAGGGAGTTTGTTTTAGGTTGTCTCGGCTAGTAGCAGTGGCCAGTGGGCATTCGTGGGTCCCCCCCCCCCCCCCCCAAGAAAATTAGGCTCTTGTAAGTTCACGAACTTATGACAAGCGGTCACTGTTAACAGTGACCTCTGTTGCATGACCACACAAGGGTGCTTGGAGTTTCCTGTTCTTTTACTGAATACTCCATCCACAATGGTCACAATGACTAATTACACTGAAATGTGAGCAGCAGGGGGACCAAAGGAAGGGGTGGGGGGGGGGGGGGATATAGGAGGATTTCAAGGAATTCCACACACAACCAAAGATCCGACCTCATTCTGAATTGAGACATCACTGTTATGCTTGTTGAATGTGAAACAATCATATCACTCATTGTGACTAGCAATTTCCTCTCCATTGTTATTGTTTGGTTATACCTAGTAAGCTGCTAGAAGTTAAAAAAAAAAAAGAAGAGAAAGAAAGACAACTTAATATGATATTTCATGTAGTCAGTGTTGTTGACTGTTGTTTAGTACCACCTTTAAGCTGCCAGAGGTAACAAAAAAGGAAAAGATTATGATATTTCGTGTAATCATCGTTGCTGAGGTTATAAAGTAGGGTATGTTTTGAACAGCAGCATTAAAGAAGATCATATGAATGATATAAGAAGTCTTAGATGAAGTTTCCAATGTCAAACGAAGACGGATATGCAAATTACTATTTTAGAGAAAGGGCATTTATCATCAAACACAATTCTTTATCCATTGTTTGCAGTTTGTCTTACTAGCATTCAAGTATGGATTACTAGAGGCCAATATTAGTCCACCACAGATATTTGACCTATAATCTTGACCTGTTTGTATTCGCACAATTTCTGTAAACTGACTTAGCCGATACTAATGTCACGTCTAATTAAGCTCATCAATGTGTTCTTTGCATAATTCTGGAACATTAGAAAATGTTGGCAGAAGGATGCTTGTGTAGTGGAAAGGAATATGAAAATTGGTTATATGCAATATATGCAAATATCCATACATATGTCAGACAATTCATAAAACAACTGCAGTAACTGGAAGGGGAAAAAAAATTCCCACACTTCCAAGAAATGAGTTAAGAAGTGTATTATTGTCTAAATATGGAACCAGTGTAAGGAAAGTAAGAGGTAGTTTTTACATTTCAACAATATGTGTAGGAGAATATTTCCATCATGTGCCAAAGTGGTCAAAGTGAAGATATGAAGTGCAGAACTGGTAGAGTTAAGGTTCAGACTGTAGATTTATGGAAATTGCTTAAATAATTTAACCCATTGAGGACGGTTTGATTTTGCTACAGCACGCATTTCCCATAGACGCTTGCCCGAGTATACTCGGGACTCGTCCTCAACGGGTTAAAATAAACCAAAGAAGTGCAGAATTAGTGGTGGTTCACATTATTGCAAATTGCATTGCAATTACCGCTACCTCCTATTTTAAAAGTGAAAGTTGATGACAAAAATGAATTGTAAACAATCAGAACAAGTGGAGGAACTTTTATAAGAGGATTCTTTTTTTTACTACATAATAAGCATATAGGTATACTGTATACGCCGTTATTTTCGCGAGGGTTTAATTTTCGCGAATTTCACGAATTGCAGTTGGATCGCGAATTTAACAACACGCGAAATTGTCTCCTTGCGCTTTGTTGATAGAGCATTAACGTAAGCGTCGGCGTCAATTCGCGAAAACAACACCTCGCGAAAATGTCTATGACCTCGTCATTCATGAAAATATCTGTACGTGAAAATAACGGCGTATACAGTATTTGAAAGTGTTGTTACTATATCTTTACATACAATATCCTAAAGGCGAAGTCTGTATTAAGGCACTGATCGTTGTGATCTTCCATTACTTGTATGTGTGGTACTACTTTCTATTATGGTTCTCATTACTACTCAGGATACTTCCGTTGTTGCTATTATCATTACAACAGCCACTACTACTGTTACCATATCTCCCTCTCATACGAGTCTAGAAGTTTATTATTTATTTACCATTAGCAGTACTGGATAGACATAGTATGAGCATAATTAGGCATAGATTATGATTGCCGTAAATGATTTTCAAAAGGACAGAAAACCTACTAATAGAAATTCTGCTGCTACTTCTAACTCTGCAACAACAACAGAAACAACTACAACTACAACTACAACTACAACAACAGCAACAACAGCAACAACTGCAACTACAACTACAACTACAACTACAACTACAACTACAACTAACTACAATTACAACTACAACTACAACTACAACCACTACCACTACTAAAACAGCTACTTTCCCTACCACTTTAGATTAGAAGTATTTCCTCTTCCACTAAAGATACAAATACTACTATGGCTACAACTTCTACTACTATGGCTACAACTTCTACTACCACATCCACTGCAACTACCAAGTGCAACTACATTTGTATGGGTATCATTACCACAAAGGCCAGTATCCCAGGGATGGTATTCTGAAATCCATCCTAGGAAGAAATTTCTTCCTAAGTCAGGATTTTTTGCTAAGTGGTATTCTGAAAATCTTCCTAAGTTTCTTCTAAGTGTCTTTCTAACTTTTTTTTTTCTAAACTTAAGAAGGAACTAAGGAAGATATGCAAATGAGGATGAGATATGCACATTTCTGACTAAGGAAGACGTTGGTATTCTAGAATTCACTTAGGAAAGAATTTTAGGAAGATATAGGAAAGCCCCACCCCTGTCCTAAGTACATTGATAGCATGCTGCAAAACATCATAATAGGCGCTTGTCATTCACTGTGCGCAACATGTACTTTATTGCTCGAAATGGACATGAGAAAGGGAATATACCGCGCGCATGTGTATTTAACTGTACATCATCATGATATGGGATTGTCATTGGTTGGTTCCTTATGGTACGGCATTTCATATTGGCTTAAGAAAGGACGTGGGTGGGGATAAGGATGGCCTAATTATACCCCCGCCAAACGAAGTTTGAAGGGGGTATATAGGAATCAGCGGACGGTCAGTCGGGCGGTCGGGCGGTCGGGCGGTCGGTCCGTTGCAAATCTTGCGTCGCGAACTACTTCCTCAGTTTTCAACCGATTCCCATAAAACTTGGCACAGATGTGTGCCTTGGGTTGTAGATGTGCAAGACGTATTTTTTGACAGTACCCAAAAGTACATTGCCATGGTAACGGCATATCATGGGCAAAAATGGGTACAAATCTTGCGTCGCGAACTACTTCCTCAGTTTTCAACCGATTCCCATAAAACTTGGCACAGATGTGTGCCTTGGGTTGTAGATGTGCAAGACGTATTTTTTGACAGTACCCAAAAGTACGTTGCCATGGTAACGGCATATCATGGGCAAAAATGGGTACAAATCTTGCGTCGCGAACTACTTCCTCAGTTTTCAACCGATTCCCATAAAACTTGGCACAGATGTGTGCCTTGGGTTGTAGATGTGCAAGACGTATTTTTTGACAGTACCCAAAAGTACGTTGCCATGGTAACGGCATATTATGGGCAAAAATGGGTACAAATCTTGCGTCGCGAACTACTTCCTCAGTTTTCAACCGATTCCCATAAAACTTGGCACAGATGTGTGCCTTGGGTTGTAGATGTGCAAGACGTATTTTTTGACAGTACCCAAAAGTACGTTGCCATGGTAACGGCATATTATGGGCAAAAATGGGTACAAATCTTGCGTCGCGAACTCCTCCCACAGTTTTTGATCAATTTTTATGAAATTAGGTACAGATGTTCATCTGAATATGTTAATGTGCAAGACACATATTTCCGCAGTGGCAAAAAGTGCGTTGCCATGGTAACGGCATGTTATTGGTAAAATATAGGGCAAAATGCTTCATGGCAAAACTGCTTCATCAGTGTTCTTCCAATTCTCATGGAATTCATATTGAATGTTTGTCTTAGGATATAGGTCAGCGTGACACATTTCTTGACAGTGACAAAAAGTATGTTGCCATGGTAACAGCTCACATATTATGAGCCAAAATGATGGAAAATTTTGTGTTGCAAACTACTTCCTCAGTTTTTGCCCAATTTCCATGAAACTTGGTACAGATGTGTGTCTTTGGTTGTAGATGTGCAAGATGCATTTTTCGACAGTACCCGAAAGTACGTTGCCATGGTAACGGCATATTAATGGCAGAAGATCAAGGAAAGATCTTGCGGATTTAACTACTTCCTCAGTTTTTTGACCAAAGCTTATCAAATGTTGTTTTGACCAAAGCTTATGAAATGTTGTTTGGCGGGGGTATAACCAGTCGCTGTAGCGACATTTCTAGTTTGCATTGAGGAGTTCCTAGGAAGAAATTTCAGAATACCAATTCTGTCTTTCCCAGGCACTTCCTAAGTTTGTGACTTAGGAAGAAACTTAGGAAGAAACTTGAGAAGAAGATTTTCAGAATACCGCCCCTGTACTCTCAGCCAGCACTGGCTACAATTATGCAACCATCAAGTGCTGTTGATGCTACTAAACTCCTGATATCCTGTTGCTGATACTGCTATTGTTTTAACTACCACTCCCCTATCCATTGACTTCTTGTCTTTTTGTGAACAATTTGGTCTGTTAACTCTGCGATACCAGTATTTACTCAAACACGCTAACGAAAAGCAAAATCCATGCAGAGTTACACAACGTGTCTTATCCATGTACATTCCTCGGTTGTTTGTTTGCGGCCAAAAATCTAAACTCTCTCACAATAGATCGGTCAATAGTCGTGTTTTTTTTCCCCGCGCTTTGTTTTCTGGCGAGTTTCAAAAGACCGACTTGGCCCTGACTTGTGTTTGCAGTAAATATCAATGAGCTGGGTAAAACCAGAGTTTGAAACCAAACACTTCTTTGTCACATATGAATTAGTAGCTATGTTTGGTGTTTTTCTCTCTCTTTTTTCCCCCTATCCTGAATAGATATACTGATAATCACTAGGTAGTATAGGTGACTTAAATTGATAATATAACTGTTCATGTTTGATGGTCAGTCAGATAGTACAGTGAAACCCCGTTATAACGAGGTCCGTGGGACCGGCGATATTACCTCGTTATAACCGGTACCTCGTTATATCCGTACGCATCAAAAACAAAGAAAAACATAAGCACGACATCATATATCCATAAATGAAACTGAAACTTAAGGACATCCTTTGCGTTGTTATTACACAATTATGGATCATTATTATTGAGAGAATAAAGGGAAATTAATTGTGAATTAGACGAAAAAGTAGGGGCTGAAATGAGTTTAATCTTTATTGTAATAATTCTTGTTTGTGAAGTTTTTCTAAACACCAGCGCAAATAGAGTAGGCGTTATAATTGTTTACCGTAACTTGCGAGGTATTTTTACGCTGTTGTGCCCAGCGGGAATGTGATGATTTAATAATGAATCATTTCGGCTGTAATCTTGTACGATGTATGATCGTTGCGCCCGAAGGGATTAAACATGCGTTCTTTATTTTCTTCCCAAAAATTTCTTCGCTTTTTGTACATCCGTTCTTGGAAAAATATGCGACAGAATTGAATGTGGAAGGTTGTAATCCTTTTTACGCAAATCTGTGCCTGGTAGACCATTCTGAAAGAAAGAAAATCTTCATTGTGAAATGCAGTGTTAAAATTGTAATAATGAACAAACCCAGATCTATTCAAACTAATAAATGCGTTGGTTTCTTTTTCTAATTTAGGTTAACATGCGTCATTCAACGTCTTTTACGCTATATTATACTGTCACCTGGCGAGATCGCGATGATTTCAGGGGGGTAACATACACGCGTTTTTTACCGTTAACTTGCGAGGTATTTTACGCAGTTAGTGCCCAGCGGGAATTCGATAATTTCATGAATCATTTCGGCTGTAATTTTATACGATGTATTATATGATCGTTGCGCCCGAAGGGATAAAAAATGCATTCTTTGTTTTCTTCCGAAAATCTCTTGAACTGTTAAATGCGTTTGTTTCTATTTCCGAACACCGATTAAGTAGGTTAACATGCGTTATTCAACTATCTTTTACGCTACGGTCACCCGGCGAGATCGCGATGATTTCACTAATTATTATTTCGGCTTCAATCAATCATACACACTCATGTTTAAATTATCATTTGTTAAATGATAATGAACAAACCCAGATCTATTCAAATTAATAAATGCGTGTGTTTCTTTTTCTAAACACCGATTAAGTAGGTTAACATGCGTTATTCAACTATTTTTACGCTACGGTCACCCGGCGGGATCGCGATGATTTCTTGAATTATTTCGGCTTTAATCATACACACTCATATTCAAATTATCATTTGTTAAATGATAATAAACAAATCCAGATCTATTCAAACTAATAAATGCGTTCGTTTCTTTTTCTGAACACCGATTAAGTAGGTTAACATGCGTTATTCAACAATTTTTACGCTACTGTCTCTCGACGGGATCGCAATAATGATTTCATTAATCATTTCGGCTTTAATCATCCACACGCATATTAGCTAACCAGCAAAAGAACTCGAATTCGGAACCAAAAATCGAAAGGATATAATGATGAATTGCAAACGCATTCCAATAGTCCATTTTGGCCACAAGTGTCGCTACATGAAAAGTTTTTGAATGCGTTTTCCTTTTTTTCCTTGTTGCACTGTGGTCTGACCTGATATCACGCACGCGTATCTCGCGAAAAAGAAAATCGAATGATTTTGTTTAATAATTCAGCAGGAAGGCATTCCTGTGTCTTATTGCGTGGTTTAGAAGAAAAAAGGGAAGAACGGTTCTCTGCAAAACGGGAAAAAGACGTGGATAGTGTGAATTCGGTTTTCAATGTTTCGTTTGTCGCGTGTTTGAAAGCGACAATGTAATCAAGAGATGGAACCTCGTTATATCCGATCAAATTGCTTATGTTTTTCTTTATCATGATGCACCGAAATTGTCCTCGTTATAACCGGAATCTCGTTATAACCGAACTCGTTATAACCGATTCGTTCTGCCATAGGTTTGCATGCAAAGGAAAACGGGACCGACGCGATCACCTCGTTATAAGCGGTTCCTCGTTATAACCGAACTCGTTATAACGGGGTTTCACTGTAGCCGCATTCACACACAGGAGTTATTGTTTTTTGTATCGTGAAGCAAAATTCAGTTTTATTTGCTACCATTCACGCGCCGTGCAGGGCCAATCATCATGAGAGTTATAAAAAAAAAAGCTGGAATAAACAAAAAATAGAAAAATCTCTTGGTTGCAAATGAAGCGCTTTGAATATCCAGACTGCTTTCATACCTGAACAAATAACCGGAATGGGACCCCACATTATGGGAATTTAAAAAAAAATGAGGTTGTCTTGCATGCCGTTCACATACACTGCACAGGGCCAATTATCACAATTGTTTTTAAAAAGAAAATATTCAAGCGGGACTGTTTTTTTGGTATTGTGATGCATATCACGACAGTTAAGTATTTCTTTGTGTCCATGCACAAAGATGAACGGTTTTCACATGAAAATGCAAAATTTAGGCCAAAATATTCTCAAGATTATTCATGATAAATCCAGGGCCTGGCTTGGACAGAGTTGCAGGCCAGTGTTTACATTTGATCTTTCTTTTTTTTTTTTAAGTACATAGTCAAATTTTTACATACCTGTGGAATATACAAATGGACACCATGTCCCTCCTGAGGCCCTTAAAGATCCCCACCCCCCACCAAGTTTGTTATGTTCTGAGGTAATTATGCTCATGAATGCATGGAAGATGAACTTGCGATACTCAGGTGAGCGTGAGACCCCTGGTTCTCTTGAATGATTGGGGTTTTTTGTCATAAATGTTGTCCTTTATCGCTGTTTACGTATGGTCCTATCACTGTTTATGTCTCATTTTATCTGATTGTCCCTTGTCCTATCCTCAATTTGTTGTCTATTGGTAATGGCTGCATCTATATGTAAATCTATTCCTCATCCATATAAGTGGAATTTCTTTGACATTACACAGTCTGTCTTTTTTAGTTTAGCCCTCCATTATTTGCTGAGCCTGATTCAAAGTAACCTTTCATATTTTGGCAAACATATTTGTTTTAAATTTGGATATGATATGGTCCTATGAAAGTTTACTTTGCTTGCTTTGTACATACTTTCTTTCCCCAATTTCAACCATGACATGTTTTGTTTTGTTTCGCTGCAGAATATGTTTGTTTGTTTTTGTAATGTGTGTGTGTGTGAGTCAGCGTGGCTTTTGGTCTGCAGATGCCGGCAAGCTGGAGAGTGGAATACACACAAAAGAAAACTTGTGTTTGAAACTTGTATCGATAAACATCCTCATGGCATATAAAGAAAATTTCACCTAATTCCCCTTTCTGAGATTATGCATCTCTTGTAAAAATGTTCTTTCTTTCTTCTCCTTGGTATTGACCGAATTCAGACCTGCTTTACAGATGCTTTGGTGAAGTCAAAAGTGCACTCGATGCTCCCGCCACCGCCGTGGCCTTTTCGCAGTGCATTCCTCGTTTATGGGCAAACATTGCAATTTACGACGCCGTTGTTACACACCTCCATTCCTAGGGTTATGCGTATAATAAAAAGAATGTATTTGCATTGTAAAATTGTGTGGCTGTGACATCGGGGGATTTCATTACGGTCAACAATAGATGTTATCAGAACCAAGTCTTCCCTCTTATTCTTGTTTGTCAATTTTCTTTTATAGTCTGGCGATCCAATTTTTCTCTCTCTCTTTTTGTGTTCAATTTCTGTTCAAGTATTTCCATTGTTCCTGAGCGTCTTTTATGAGCTTGCCTTTGTCTTGGTGAATAGGCCGTGCCCGCTTCTTTTGTTGCGTTTCTCATTCCTCAAACAAGAAACATATTTGTTCGACAAAGGCAAATCATAAAAGGGAAGCAAACACGGCACAGTCGAGCTCTTAGCCTTTCGAGCCTTTGCCTGTTGAAGTGCCACCTTTATCCGCCGTGTTTACCCCAAATCAATAAGCCCTAAACCCCCCCCCCCCCAAAAAAAAAGATATTCTCGGAACAATTATGCCTGGTTTCTCCTCAAACTGTTGGTGCTTTTAAGGAAGTAAGTTGTCTTTTCTAGGTCTCTTTTTCCATCTACTACAAATGTATAGAGTGCATTGTCTTGCTGGCCATATGTACATAAATGTTTAATATATATTATATATATATATATATATATATATATATATATATATATATATATATATATAATATATATATTGTATATAATGTATATCTTTGGATGTCACCTTAAGAGATAGTGGATACATATAATTACTACATCAAGAACATACCAGCTTGAGAAGTTTTGCATGCATGTAAGACTAATTTGTCTCATCATTTTACCTATGTTCATGTATATTATTTATCATAATTATTTCATTTTATTTTATTGATAATTTTTTGTTGGAAATAGGAAAAAATAAATGAAATGAAATGAAATGAAATAAATAAACCTCTCTACAGCCAGTGGAGGTTTATTTTCTTTGTATTTATATCATGGACAAATAAATCAAATGAATGAATTGATTAATGAATATAATATTACTTGAAGTGCATGCACTCATGAAAAGCTTAAATCAGCACACAAGTTTTGCTAAGTATAGGATACATTGGACAAACCCATACAGAACCTTCTTTGACAGTATGACAATTATAATCAAACAAACAAGCAAGCAAACAAACAAACACACACACACAAATATTGTTCCATGATTACATTGCTATTACTACTCGTCAATGGCAAGATAACAGTTTGATTTCATTCATTTGTTTTAACATTTGGTTGTGCGTCAATGGGAAGACAATGAAACAAAGTGTAAGAAACTTGTTTCCTCTTCATTACCAATTTTGTGTCCTCCTTTGTTGCCATTATTCCTTTTTAAGCACTTGCATGACTCGCCAAAACCAACATATTATATTCATGCCAGATGTTTGTTCTGTAGCTCTTGATATACTTGTTGATTCCGTGGAATTCACAAAGAAATGGAGCACTGTTGACAATTGGAGCATCTGTTGCACCATTGTCATTAATGTGCAGTGCAAATTTACTCAGACTAAAATAATTAAGTGTGGCTGTTCTGCGGCTGAATGAGGCTTGTTAATAATTCATAAGTAGTCATCAAAACACGGCAGGATAAAAATAGTTTAGGGAAAATTTCAAACATAAAGCCATGTATATTCTCAATTGGTCTGCCCCTTTTAACCTTCAGGCAACGTGTGCTTGTAGTTAAAGGACAAGTTCACCTTCATATACATGTGGAATAAGTGAATGCACCAATTTTATTAGAACACATTAGTAAAAGTTTGGTGAAAATCGGACAATCCATTCAAAAGTTATGAATTGTTGAATTATCTGTGCAGTCACTGCTGGCTGAGAAGACTACTATAGTGTATGATGTCACATGATTACAACTCTTCACAAAATATATTTTTTTGAAAAAAATGCACATTTCCTTAACCTGTCACTGATGTACGTTAAGGGTAATATTATTCCCCCTGCCTTCTGAAAGATGCAAGTCAAGCGTTCTTTTATTATGCCAGAAAAGTGGAAATATGTCACATTTTCTTTATGTTTTCTGTATATCGTTGGACACATGTGACATCACAAGCTGTAGTAGTTTTCTCGTCCAGCAGTGACTGAGCAGAAAATAAAAAAAATCATAACTTTTGAAAGGATTGTCCAAATTTCCTCAAACTCTCACTGATGTCTTCTACTGATATTGCTGCATTCACTCAATCCACATGTCTATGAAGGTGGACTTGCCCATTAATAAAATAAAGTTTGTTTTGTACAAATTCATACAGTTCTATTCGCATCCTTTTCTGTTTTTACCATCAACTGACTGTCAACAGCTCTGAAAGGGCAAGGTTGGTTTGAAGTATCGATATAAACTTTGCAATTAGAAGAATGTTTTCAGATAAACAACATCAAAATGGTTTCCCCTTGTAATAATTAACTGAATGTCCTTCATGCAAATTTAGCATTTTTTTTTTTCAAATGACATTTAGATGTACGTCACCAGAAAGAGATTAAAAATGTTGATTACCTGGCTAGATAAATTATGGTTTCTGTAGTGGGTGTATTTTTCTAATGCAATAACAAAGGAGCTTTTGTAGGTCATAGAGAAAACAGGAGCAAATGAAGTTTAATAGCAAGACAGGTTGAGCACCGTTTTTTAGAATTTTTAATTGAAGTCGATGAAGAGCAAAATAAAACTTTTTCAGTGATATCTCACTCATTCCATAACAAGGAATATTCTCAAAGTTATTTTTTGATTAAAGATATCCTATATTTCCTTATATTATTTTCTCTTTTTTGCAGATTTAATCATAAGTACCTCAAATTAGCAAGAATGGAGTTAACTTCTTATGTAATCACACTCTTCAAATATTTTTTTTTCAGCTTCAATCACAAGCATCTCAACTTAAAGGGACACTCTACACAATTTTCATAATTTCACATCATGTAGTACATAAATCAACAGTTCCACGCATGGATTTGTGGAATTTATTGTGGTTCTTGAGCAGAGAAACAATACTTTGAAAAACTAAACAAATTACACTGAACAAGGATGATGACAGAGGAGGTTCATATATTTCAGAAATGTAGCAGTGAAATTCCATTACAGTACCGCTTGCTTGCGAGTTCACCTGTGTATAATTTACGCATGCCTTCTTCTTTTGTTCTGCTTCCTTGAGCCCCAACTCATGCATTCTTATGGTGACTCTGCCATGTCATCATCCTTGTTCATTGCAAATTGTTCTAAATTTTGAAAATATTCTTTTTCTTCATCCCAAATTACCATATACATGTATTCTGAAACTTTGTCCTCAGTGTAACTAAATTATAGTTGTTCAAATGTAAAATTCTGAAAATTGTCCAGAGGTCTCCTTTATAACAAGTATTGAGTTAACTCATTTTATGGTCACGCTCTTCAAATATTACTTTCCTTGCTGGATGAGAGAGGCTTAATAGAAGGGAGTATGGCGTAGATATATAGCTCCATATAGTAATCTTTGGAGACTTGACACTTTGGGAGCAGTGATTTAAAAAATATTCAAGATATCACTTTTGATGCATATGTGTAGGTCAGTTGTATCACAAAACATCCTACCATATATGATTTTTGCAATAAAGCCTAAAATATAAGGGGATATCACTATTTTTCCCATTAAACCATAACTGTAGATAGCTTTGTCTGGAAACATTTTATTATAACTATTGTTCGCATGTTGTTAACAATACTTACCATCGATTATACTGGTTCAAATTTGTACATTGGTAGTTTCTATCCCTAACTTGCATTTTAGAACTATTTTGAAGCATATATGCTGGGTTTTTGTTTCATCTGCAAATGGCAAATTGTGCCTTTAAAGGGATGGTATAGTATTGGTGGAAATGAGAATGGGCTTTTAACTTTTTTGCAATATATCAAGAAATCACTTATGAAATGATACAACGCTTGTACCATTCTACAAGGAATTCACAGTTTATTAGATGAAAATCGGTTTTGGAATGGCTGAGACATCCAAAAACAAAGTAAAACAAGCAATCCTGATAAAAGGTGGGTCCCACTTTTTATTAAGATTACTTTGTTTTGAATATCTCAGCGATTTCAAAATCAATTTTCATCAAATAAATGATGAATCCCTCTTGAAATTACATGCTCTTTCATATTTCATAAGAGGTTTCTCATTATCTAACCAAAAAGTATTAGAAACCTGGCAGTAGGTCTCAACCAAAACTATGCGCTCCCTTTAACATCATGAGACAATGGGGAGCATAACAAGACCCAAAATAGTGTACATCATCTTCTGGTCTTTCTTAGTAATAGTAAGAAGCTGCACATGATCAAACTCCTTGAAGCTCTAACAAACAAAAAAAGAAATGAGGATAAACTCCATGAAAGTTTGATCGGAATTGATAGTTTTGTCATATCCACAGACATAAGTTTTCACAGAGGGACTTGAACCTGGAATCTCCGGGTTTAAGCATCCGCAGGCTTTTCACTCTGTCACAGGGCTCCCCGCAGTTTTTACCTTCAGTTTGGAGAATACGTTGTATATGATTTCTTGTGTAGATATGAAATAATGACCAGACTGTGCCTTCAATGTCAAAACATTGAGGCCTTTGTGAACCATGTCAGTTGAAGCACCTCCCGTGCTTCATGAATTAAAACTTTAGATTCTTTCCTAATGGGAGCTTTTTAGCCCCATCATTGGAAGGTTTTACACTACAGTGCACTCCCGTTATAACAAACACGGTTATAACGAAATTCCCGCTACAACTAAGTAAAAATTCAGGCTGTAACATAATCGGCTCTATGTTTTTAATTGCTTGTTTGTTCGGTTATAAGGAAACTTTGATATAACAAAAGAAAACTGCCGGTCCTGAGGACTTCATTATAACGGGAGTCCAATGTATATTAACTAAGTTTACATCATGGAATTGGTACTGTTTACTCAGCTTTGATTTGCTTCACCAAGAGCCTGCAACCATCTTATGACTTTTTAGATATTTTTTGCTTTTCTATATTTTCTGCTTCCATACTGGAGTCATGGTAGTGTTGTAAACAACCACTACCTAATTATAAAAGCATAAGGAATGGTTATGTGAATCATATAAGTTTGGGGAAATTGTTCATGATTAGTTATACTACTAAAACAGAGGTACATTTCTTGCCCCCCCCCCCCCCCCCCCACAGGACTTGATCTGGGTTGCAAGCTTGAAATGAAACAGATGTACCTGGTGTATGTGACCCTGCATCACAAAACCAACAAAAAGTCGCCAGACATGGATTTTTAGTTAAGGGCAGATATTGAAAGAACAGATTCTAAGCTTTATAAAACGATGCATGACTCATTTCAAATGGACGCTCCTAACCTACATTTGTACCTAAATATTGGAAAGAAAGCACACACTCTGGAAAAGTGTGAATTGAGAAAAAGAGGCTCTGAAGTAAAGGGTCTATTCAAGTGTTCAATCTTTGCAAACCGTGCTGGCTGAGCGATGAAGGGGACAAAAAACAGGATGTAAACCAAGTAGCAACAACAATGAAGGGATTACCAGATTAAAGTGGAACTGAGCATGCTCTATTAACACATTCTGTCCATGATTAACACCAACTTTCAAGGCGGTAGCCCTATCTTTTCAAAAGTTATTAGAGTTGAAAGTGAAGGATGCGCAAAGGATTTTAAAGAAAGGAAAAGGGACCTCTAAAATCACACTACTCTACAAAAAAGGGGTTGTAGAAAAATTGCTGAAAACACACTTTCCAATTAATTTTATGACCCTAAACTTAGAAATACTGTAGACGAAGAATAGCTCTTTCAGAATGTGTGAAAAACTCAAGATTGACTTGTTTGATCTGTTTCACCTATTTGGAGTCCTCACACATAAAATCAAAGGGTGCGACTTTTTGTTTGTTTTGTGATGGACGGTCACATATGTTTCTATAGAAATTAAAATGTGGGATATGATAGCACAAGAGGCAGAAAATCACTTGTGTTCTTTTTCACCATTTTTTGTGGGTTTTTTTTTGCTACTTTGTGTCACTCTTTTTATGTCTAGGATATGCTCCCCCATCTCACCTGGTCAGTCATAACTCTGTTTTCATTCCTCAGCAAAAGCATTCCCCGGGGGAAAAGTCTAAGAATGAAAATTGCATTCAGGTGCAGCAATTTCAGACACCTAAAGGCTGACCATTAAGTAAACAAATGATTTGTGGCCTAAAAAGGAAAAAAAAAATATTTTGATATATTACTGACTTTCAAGTTGGGGAGTATAGGGGACTTGATGTCAGTTGGTCCTGTAGGTTTTCATGCGTTGGTCCTCTTTGCTTTTTCATCTGACTGTAATAGTGAATGTTATCTTAATCCACATGAATCATCACATACTGCAAAGGGAATCATGCCACACATGCTATTTATCAAGTATCTTTTTTTGTGTGTCAATGATATCCATTTCTCCTTGAATGTACAAAACAAATACTGTATATGCCACATATTTAGCGAGTCTAATTTTTCGCGAATCAGGACTTCCTGACATTATCGCAAGCGGTCAAATTCGCGAACGGGAAGTATGGAACGGACAGAGAAATGTATGTGTGCACGACGCACTATGGTTGAGATCAGAGTTGATATTTTCATGCGTTGTTAAATTTGCAAATGGCACCTGACTTACCGAATTCGCAAAGATAAAGACCTCGCAAAGTATGTAGCGTATACAGTATACAAAATTATCTCATGTCAGAAAATATAATAAACAAAACGTGAGTGACAACGATGCAGAAAACTTTCATCAGTAGGGGAGATCATACAATAGGAGATTTATGCCCCAGTCACATAGACATCCCGGATCACCCCGGACCACCCCGGATCTGATCCGGGGAGAGATCCGTGTTGACGCCGGGAGGCCAACACGGCAACTTTTGGAGGTCAAAAACATCCGGCGTCATCCGGGGATTGCCGTGTTTGCAGAGCAATCCGGGGTGGACCGTGTGGCTGTCGTGTAGATGCCGTGTTGATCCGTGTAGCTGCCGTGTTGATCCGAGTAGATGCCGTGTTTGTCCGTGTAGACGCCGTGCTCTTCCGGTCTTATCCGTGTAGCTGCCGTGTTGATACCGTGTGTACAGTCATACCAAAATCCCGGATCTCCGCGGATCTCCCCGGACGTCCCCGGATTTCCCCGGATCACCGTGTAGATCCTTGAGCATCCGTGTTTATATGTGACTGCGGCATTAGGCTTCTACCAACCTTTAGTGACTTGCTGGCTAGTTTTCGTCCACACCTGTGGACTTCTTCAGGCCGAGTGATTGTACCGTTTCTCTGTGAAAGTGAGAGAGTCCATCTGGATAAACAGAATCAACAGGAGTGGACGAGAGTGGACGAAAGCTAGCCAGCAAGTCACCAAAGATTGGTAGAAACCTAAATCTCCTTTTGTGTGAGTAACAATATTGATAAAAACCATGACTCCCCTCCCCAATTTTAAGTTTAGAGGCATTCTCTACTTATACTTGGAGCATGTTTCAACTCACTTCTAGCATAGAATTAAGATTTCCAAGCAACTTTCAGGGAGATTTGGGTAGTTCATAAACGCAAAGCTCTTTTAATTGTAGGGTTAGAAATGCCCTTCTAAAACACTTGAAAAGATGCAATCTCCAATGCGTTTCTGGAGAGATGGTAAATGCAAAGTCATCAAAAAAATTTTTTACTAGATCTTGGACTTACCCACGCCACCTTCATGATTTCTGCTCCTTGGGTCAAACAGCGCAATGGAGCTGTGGAGTGACAAGGAGTTCCTCTTGACTTGTAGGAGAGATGATAAACACAACTCGAGAAATGCGATCTGAAAGGCCTTTGCAAATTATGCATTTTGATAGTGGGTACTGAAACGTGTTTCAAATTTGGGAAAGAAGATAAATGCAGCCGCTGATGGACAGTGTGACAAGTTACAGCTGAGTGTGTGGGCATTTAAAGTGTGAAAGGAATGTGATCACAGAAACAAACCATGGAGAGAATTTCAAATACACATTTGGAAACCTCCATCCCTACCCACCCCCCCCCCCCCCCCTCCCAAAAAAAAAAAAATGGTAAGTGTTGATCCTCTTTCCAAGATAAAGTTTAGCTGAAGTTTGTTCAAGAAGGTGTTATTTCTGGTCAAGTACTACAACAAAATTCATGCGAATCTGACTGTTCTTCGCTTCCACGGCTGTCTTTCTTTTTCTTTTCTTTCTTTTTTATGTAGAATTTAACTCATTCATCAGAGTGCCACTGAATTGAGGGACAACAATTATGTAACAATGATTTGCTTCTACCTTGTTTGTGGGTCGAATGTATGCAAGCAATTTGGGAAGTTTCATGAAGATATAAGGAAAAACTTTATACCTATGGAGTGTGAAAGAAAGAGAAGAAATAACTCACCACTTTCACAGTGGTGATGAAGGTCTATATGTTGTTGTTGTTTTTTTTTTTGAAAAAAGAAATGAAATTGAAATTAAATTGAAAATTGAAGGACTACTCTTTTGGAGCACTTGTTTTTAAACCTCAAATGGTATGAAATGAAATGGATGACACAAAAAAGGGGATCTGTTTTGTTTGCTCTGATAATATAGTTGTGTTGGTGACACTCCATAAGCATATATGTGTCTGGTATCGTAAACACCTGTCACAAAAGTCTGTATTATATTGAACTGAAATAAATGGGTCCGGGATCGGCCCATGTATTGTGATCCGCCCAGCCGCACATCAAGCGAGACTTTGCTCACGTCGTGATTTAATGGCTTTCCGCAATGAGAATCCAAACTTAGCTCGTTGTCTCTGTCTGCTCTTTTGCTTCATCCATTCTTTTCTTCAGCCCAGCCCTTTTTTTTTTCTTCTTGTTTCTTCTTTCCTTTTGTCAGTCGCCATTCTCCGTCAAACCCAACAGTGTAATTGTGCCGTGAAGAATTGTTTGGCGAACCAAACAAGAGCATTACAGAACAAGTACTATTGAATCATACGGCATTCAGTGCCAAACAGAAAAAGAAGTACTTATATGAGTGGGTTTCTAGCCCATTGTGTGGAACTTAGATATTGCTGATGACTGATGCTCCTTTCTGTGTTGAGATAATGGTCATGAAAGGAAAAGGAATCAATGGAAAAGATGCACAATGTTCTATATTCTCCGTCACATTTGCAGAATCTATTAGTACTTGGAAATGTTGATGAGCGTCAATTCATTTAACATCGGTTTCAGTACATATCGCGAGGCAGCGCATTGAGGATGCGGTCCTCACATAGTACGGTGCACTTGATGATTCGAATCTCGATTTTGTGCAATTGTTGGTTTCGATTAAAGGATGCAAGCCAGCATAATGGTCAGACTTTTGTGTGTAGAAAAGTGCTTGCATGTGCCTAAGTTATTCAGCGACAGAGCTTTCAAATAGGCATCCCCATAGTTCTTTTGATACAAAAAGTCGCTCTGAAGCGATTCACTGCGGCACGTGTCTTCTATTGCAGAAATCGATGATGCGGCCGTGTGGATGGCTAAACTGTTTTTCATTCAACTCTTTCCCCATCTCTCTGTATGTTGTCATTCCAGCTGACTTTGGTGTCACAACATGAATGGGTCAAATTGTGAATTATGTACCGTAGATTTAAATCCATAAACTTTTTGGTGTGATTTAATCTTTCTTCTTCCCAAACGTACCTGAATGGTTTTGAAAATGCCTCTAAACAAAATGTGTGCATGAGCACATGTCTTTCTTTTTCACTGCAATATTGGAAGGAGACTTCAGGAAGTACAAAGTCACAACTCAAACTGTATCAAAATTACTGTTAAATGTTGCTTCAGTAATCTGATAACTGGAAGTGTACCAAATATAGTTGGAGGAAAAACAGGAATCTTTACACATATGATGCAAAATTTTGCCCCATCACAACCCAAGATAGATACTGATGGACTCCATAGGTTTCAAACTGTTTGATAATGATGGCATGGTTTAATCAGTCATACAACAGAATGTCTTGAAAACAAAATGAAAGGAAGCAAAATTGTGCTATATCCAAATTCAAGTATATATATTCGCTGTTATTTTCACGTACAGATATTTTCGCAAATGAGGAGGTCACTGACTTTTTCGCAAGATGTTGTTTTCGCGAATTGACACCTACGCCAATTTAGATTTACTATTAATCTAGCATCTGGCGAAATTTTCGCGTGTTGTTAAATTTGCGATCCAACTGTGATTTGCGAAATTCGCGAAAATATAACCCTCGTGAAGATAACAGCTTATACAGTATATGGTACTTTTAATTGAAAAGTCTATTTTCAATTTGACTGTGAGTGACAAAGTGTGCATTCAAAGAGAGTTTACATGAAATTTGATGTAAAAAAAAGAGGAGGATATGGAATTTCTTGAAGAAGTGTGGGAGTTTTAATCTCCGTTTCTCCTATCTTCTTTTATAATACCAATCACTATTGAAGCTTATTCTACAAAGAATGCCAAACAGTTGAAGCGCAAACTTCCCTCATTGAAGTTTTGAGAGCCCAACATGTTTAGAGACCTTTGCAAATAAAAATTGCTCCAGATAACCTTTTGTGTGTCCCGTCCAAAGGGCTGTGTAATTGATAAGCCACAAATTCAGTCTGAACTGCAGTTATTCAAGATTGGCATAGCACTTTACCAGTGCATGAATGTTGTAAAAATTAGAGGAAAAAAAAGTTGAAGATAAGGGAGGTGAAAAATAATATTTTACACCAATTCTCCTGCCTGGCTGCTGAAATGAAATGAGGGTGATTTTTTTCTTTCTTTCGTGGAATGTTTGGACAATTCTGCCAAAGCATCCAGCATGAAAAGAAACGAAGTTTATGATGGAATGATGTCAACTCGGGAAAATCTAGGTCAGTTTGCCGAGCTCGATTCTTTCGGCCTGATAATGCTACGCTGCATTCGTGCTGCACCAGGGTACATTACTTGTTCTCAGAGTTTGCATGAAGCTGTCCATCACATTTTGGTAAGGATGTCCATGTTTTATGATGAAAGGTGTCAATAGTATCACTTTCTTTCAGTTGCAGTTATCGCAAACTGACAGATGTACCTTCAAGCTGCAATTTACAGTCACAACGAGGGCAGTTTACTCTTTGATGAAAATATTCTTATCTTTACCAGACAACTATATGATGCCTATCGCTGGCTTTCAAACAGAAAAGAAAGTCAAAAAAGATCCTAATATCTCACTGCCAAATAAAGAACAATGTGGTCTGTAAATTGACACATCACTTTTGATTACAAATTGCCAAGATAAAATCAAGTGACTTGCAAAAAAACAAAACAACATAACAAAGGCATACAAACTTCTCATACCCTTAATGTGCAGTTCTATTCAAGTTTCCAGAAAATTTCTGAAAATAGAGTAACATCATACATGTATAACGGTAGAAGTGTCATCAAGGTGGAATATAAAATATCAATGTCGTGAATTTTTTCAACGTTCCAACTTTCTTTCACAGAACAGTGATAATTGATTGCATACACATATTCAGATTAGGTGAAGTGATGATATTCTAAATCTTGATTTCAAGGAAATTCTACCGTTATGTTCATTTAATTCAACCCTACTTACTAGAGCCAACTTAAACATCGAATGGAATCGCTCACTGACTCTGAAAGGTGTATCACCTGAGGCTGTACTTGTCTGACTCGAAAGACAGAATCACTTTTAAAAACACGTTTTCAAATGGCGTTCACAAATGTGGTTTGAAATGCAATTCTCGGGGTGCCGCGTTTATCTTACCATCATAGAATCGCGATTTGAGTGTTGTCACTGCGCTGCTGCTTTGGGCAGTTTGACCCCGGAAGTAATGGTCACCTGCGTACCGCCAAACATGTCTTCATCATTCATGCACACACTCAGACAATGGGTAGAAACGCAAATGGCGCGCACTTTTCTCCACAACCAGAAACAGCTGGAAATTGACATGGGCAGCTCGGAGATATAAACGCGTTTCAAAATGGCACTGCGTTACCTACTCGCAGAAAGGCGAATGCGGTCTCAAGCGCATTTCAAATTGCCCTTTGAATGGTGTTTCAAATCTGCGTTTCTGAATTTGAAAACACGGTTGCACTTAATATCTATTGCCTGAAAATGCCTCAAGCATGTTTAGGATTGTGATTCTGCCTCAGAAAATGTTTAGAAAAATGCACCCAAAGACTAATCATCCAAATGTACACAATAGGCACATGCACAGTGACACTGACAGTGAAAAATCATGGCATTAAGATTCTTGCAACATTGCGTTTTGAATAGCCAGGCAACTGTGCCAAAAACGGTGCATGTACACTGAAGCAAAGCTTGACTCTGGAGTGTGATATTTAATTTCTTTTTAGTGTGCTGTGCTTTATTATTTTATTTTATGAGTCATTCAAAATGTAATGTCAGCACATTAACCAATAGAAGATAAAGATTCCATAAGAAAAAAAGGAGGAGTACTTGTCATCTGCTATGGGAAGTAATTTTACTAGTAAAAACAGCAAGATAATGTGATTTAACATACACTTCATTTAAAGGGATGGTACAGTATTGGTGGAGATGAGAATTGGGCTTTAAAATTTTTGCGAGATACCAAGAAAACGCTCATGAAATAGTACAGAGCATACCATTTTAAGAGGAATTCAAAGAGTATTAGATGAAAATTGAGTTTGGAATGACTGAAACATCCAAAAACAAAGAAAAACAAAGCGATCGTAATAAAATATGGGTCCCACACTTTACTAGAATCACTCTGTTTTGGATATTTCAGCCATTTCAAAACCAATTTTCATCAAATAAACGTTGAATTCCTCATGGAATTACATGCTCTTTCATATTTCATAAGAGGTTTCTCATTATCTCACCAAAAAATGTTAGAAGCCTGAAATTAGGTCTCAACCAAAACTATACGATCCCTTTAACTATTCAATACCAAAAGTTGAAGTATGTATGTATGTATGTATGTATGTATGTATGTATGTATGTATTAAAATATCATCTGACTGTCTGTATGATTTATTGACAACATTGTTCAAAATTTGGCACATTGCCAATGACCACTCCAAGTTTAGGCAATCGTGGGATTACTCTGGCCAGATAGAGGACCTCCTAAACCAATAGATGCATCACTCCTCTGATCTCTACCAGTCCGCTTTCTGCCTGAACTTTAAGTCTGCAAATTTGCTACTTCTGCGCTAATTACCCACTTGGTACCCCACAGCTCTCCATGCTGATAAGCGATATCTCGGAACAGAATTAAAGTGTATCACCCATTATCTTACTGTTTGCCCATCTATTTGTCTC
Organism: Diadema antillarum; assembly: GCF_040938485.1. NCBI lineage: Eukaryota > Metazoa > Echinodermata > Echinoidea > Diadematoida > Diadematidae > Diadema > Diadema antillarum. The sequence continues at coordinate 1,104,331 of NW_027271589.1, read as the reverse complement.
CTGATGAATAGCCCAACCTCTATTCTTATCAAATCAGATAAGATTATTACAAAAGCATTTTGTCTGCTACTATTGAGCTCCTTCCTCCCTCCATGCAAGCCTACGGTAATTTGCCGATAAGGACGTACTTGAATGCACGGAGAGTCCGCGTTGATTGCAGTCTTTATCGTCATTCCGGCATTGTCACTTCGATCCGACTGCCAAAATTTCCGCTGGAGGGTTATCTTGACAACTACATATTGCGGGAGAATTATGATTGAATAAGCCCATCAAAGATCAAAACGTGATTAAAGGCTTTTGTTTTGTTGTGTTTCTGTATGACACAGCAACAATTTTGCACTCTAAAACAATCTCGAATGCTTCATTATCAGGCAGCCACCAAAATGCCATTTGCATGTATATTGTATGCGCCACGTCAAACATCGGGGAAGTTATGCATTTACCCGGTGAATGTTTTTCGCAGAATGACTTTCGCAGAATAGGCTGCACCCCACATGAAGTCAATGTTCTGATTTTTCGTTTATAAATATGGCTTCACATTTACAAAAATATGACCACAGTGAGAACAAAAATTGTGATATGAACTGAGATGAGTACTTACCATCACCATAGCATTAGCTCTCAGTACATTAAGTAATAGATGGGTTGATGCTTTGGGCAAATTTTTATTTAAATGTGATTTTGTGAAAAGTAGACAAGATTTGCTGTAAAGAGTGTGCAGAGAATCCTGAATTTCCCATTTTTATCCCCATATTATTTGATACACCGCAGCAAGTGAGTGAACAAGACAAACTGATCCATGGAAATGATTCTAGAAACCCGTGTTCGCGCTATAAGATTGAATAACATAGATTTGCCAGGTATTAACTCTTTACGTACCACGGTGGAAACCCCCTGTGTGCCACGTTGTTCTGAGACACAAAGGTAGTCATGCGTTGGGAAAGAATTTTGTTTTTCCAATTTGTATAACTTCTACAAATTTCTGTTAAGCTGGACATAATAGTGAGCGAAGTTAAAGAGGAATGCCAAACTTTGCTTCCATATACAATGTACAACAATTCTATTTTCAATTTTTCTTTTGAATTACCAGTTGCTACATTACTGTAAAGGCATGACTTTTGCACGTAAAATACTGACAGAAACTTAGAATGTACACGCAAATCCAGTTGGGAACACCGCTTGATAGTCAATCGCCACATAGAATGCAAGCCGTATGTGAGAGGAACAAAAGCGCGAAAAAACGCTTTGATTGTACCGCGGGATTAGCGAATTATCGATCGGTTTTGGCGGCTTTGTTTGTTGAGCAGAATATGCGAAGTTGGCACGCCGTCGACTGAGCCGGATGTGCGAACGTGGCACATAAAGAGTTAAGTCTCCCTGACATTTTGACAGGGTGATACTACACTGTATATCTTTGTGAATAGCATTATGGTGGCTGCCTGATAACAGAAACATTTTTGATGGTTTTATTGTATAATGTGTATAAGATAATTTGTCATCTTGAGTAATTTCTAACTGTATTAGAGCACAAGATAAAAGTTGAACAGTGTACCTATTTTGTTGCATTAGTTATCTCTGTTGATATTTTTCATTCTTTGACATGCCATTCCATGTCATGCAGACTTGAGTTTATTGGTGAACAGGGCCCCGTTTTATCAAAAGATCACATTGATTTTAAATTTCCTTACCACACAGGATGCCATAGACTTAAAGTGTAAATCAACTACAAAATCAATTTTAACTCTTCATAAAACAGGGCCCAGATGACAGCAAACTTGAGAAGATAAATGGCAAAAGATAAATTGATAAATGGTAAAAGTTTCACCTGGAAACCTGAAAGGTGGATGTTGACTTCAAAGGTTATCACAGTTTAAAGTTTTCATAATTCAATCAACAGTGATTGACAGTGCAACCCTGTAATATGCTAATCAGGCAGTGAAGTCATTGCCTCACAGCTCTCTAATTGGTTGGTTCATACAAAAAGATATGTAAATCCGACTCCAGCAGACAATCAAGGAACTGTAAGTACTGCAACTCCCAATCCTGTACAGCCATAACTGCAATGTTACAACAACTCTGTATATACCAAGGATATGAAAGCTATCATATTCTCTTCATTTTTGTCATTCTGATATTGAAAATATTAAAAAGAAGGCTGCCCCCCCCCCCCACTTTTTTACACCTGTACATAGGAATACATAGGGTGTCATCACTTTGCCCCCACCCACTTTTTTTTTTTATCCAGGAAGTGGCACTAGAAAAAAATACAACTTGAATGAAATAGAATGAGTTCAAGAAAGGCCTTTTTTGTGCTTAAGACCTTTTTTTTTTCTTTTTTTTTTCCTGCTTGTCATCTGAAGAAACCCAGTAGTAGCAGCAGAAGTGTGGCTGAAGACATTCCTTTTTTTTTCCCTTGTCAACTGATAAAACCCGGAAGTGCCCCCCTTCACTTTCGAAAATGTGGCACTGGCAATGTTGCAATTTGTTGTCCCCGCCGAACGAGTTCGAGCAGGGGACTATGAAACGGGCTCCGTACGTGTGTGTGTCCGTGTGTCCGTCCGTCCGTCCGTCCGTGTGTCCGTCCGTGTGTGATCAAAATCTTCAATTTGCTACTTCTCTGTCATTTATGAGCCAATTTTGATTCTGTTTGCTTTATATGATAGCACTACATGGGAGCTTTGAAACTTCTACACAGAATTTCAGTCGTGACCTTTGACCTTGACCTTTGACCTATATTGTACATTTTGCTACAAAATGCTACTCCTTCGCGATTTCTAACCCGATTTCGATTCCGTTTGCTTTATGTGATGGCACTAGGTGAGGGCTTCAAAACTTCTACACAGAATTTTGACCTTTGACTTGTTTGACCTTTGACCTTGATTTTTGATCTGTATTGTACATTTTGCTACAAAATGCTACTCCTTCGCCATTTCTTACCCGATTTCAATTCCGTTTGCTTTATGTGATGGCACTAGGTGAGGGCTTCAAAACTTGTACACAGAATTTTGACCTTTGACTTCTTTGACCTTTGACCTTGATTTTTGACCATATTGTACATTGGCTACAAAATGCTACTTGTTCGACATTTCTAACCTGATTTCGATTCTGTTTGCTTTATGTGATGGCACTAGGAGAGGGCTTTAAAACTTCTGCACAGAATTTTGACCTTTGACTTCTTTGACCTTTGACCTTGATTTTTGACCTCTATTGTACATTTTGCTACAAAATGCTACTCCTTCGCCATTTCTTACTCGATTTCGATTCTGTTTGCTTTATGTGATGGCACTAGGTGAGGGCTTCAAAACTTCTACACAGAATTTTGACCTTCGACCTTAATTTTTGACCTACATTTTCTTGTACATTTTGCTACAAAATGCTACCTTTGCCATTTCTAACCCGATTTCGATTCCGTTTGCTTTATGTGATGGCACTAGGTGAGCGCTTCAAAACTTCTACACAGAATTTTGACCTTTGACTTCTTTGACCTTTGACCTTGATTTTTGACCTATATTGTACATTTTGCTACAAAATGCTACTTCCGGCGGGGACATATATTACGCACCGCGTAATTTCTACTTTTCCTTGTTCCATTCATACATTGATATGTAATTCAACTTCTTTTAATCAAGTGATCCCATCATTACAAGCCCTTGAGGCTTTTACAGGACCGCTCCTTTTTCTTTCACTTTACTGCACTTTTCCTTTCATGTTTCTTTGTTTTTCTTCAGCTGACCTGGTCACCACATAGTTATGATGGCTGAACATCCTTATCCTATAATTGTATGTCATTTGTTACATGTGATACATGTTTCATTTACTTTTTTAATTGTACATAGTGTATTGTAAACAGATAAAGAAGTAAAGGAGAGTTCATGCTCTCAGCCATACTACTATCATGGTTACTGATACTGCTAAACATAGAGTGAGGTGTAAATGGGTACTTGGAAAAGCCATGATTTCACAAGAGGGACGTTCTTTGAAACCAATTTTGAATGAAATAAACCCTAATTCGGTAATGATAAGTGTGGTATCAGCCTTTTCATTGGTTCCCTTGTGGCTGATACTATGGCCTGCCTATCAGGAGTTTATTCATGAACTTGCAACACAGTTACAATTGAGAGCTGCAACATTCAAGTTAATTTGGTGTCGGAGAAAAGACTCAATTTTGCGATTAGGAAGGAGGAAAAAGCAGCCAAATCGGCCCACTCAATAAACTGTGCTGAATCGGGATTGAAAAGAAATGACATTGCAGTGTTCTGTGCAGCTACAAATAGATCGCAGTCAAAGAAATAGGGTTTGACTAAACAAGCCTGTTGTGTTTACCAGTTGTTATGGCAGAAATGAAGCAACAAAAAAAGAAAATGGAAGGAGAGAAAGAAAGAATAGGAACACAAAGGGTGCGTCTCACTGATGAAAACATATTTTCCACCCCCCAGTCTCGCCCGCAAGAGGTTGATGTACTTGATGCTATCGAGAAATTTGTCCTTGAGTTGTGATGGATTGGCACGAACAATGGAGATCGGCTCCTTTTATTGATAGCTGTGGTCGCCAAATAGTGAGGAAATTGGCAAAAATGAGCGGATAATGGCACAACTTTGTATCCTCATCCTTTGATCGCGCACAAAAGTGGAAGAAAGGTCCCACTTCGTGCGCTTTTCTTCGCAATTCAATCAAGGGAAGAATAGATTCTAGATACGGTACGCTTCAGGAGAAGAATGCCATAATGCCCCACCTGTGTTTTTCTTTGTAGTCGAGTGACAAGAGAGATGAATACACTGTTTTTTTCCCAAGCAATCAGATCAGACAGACTCAAAAGGCATTTTCCCATTTGCTGTTTCTCTCTTTTTTTTATTCCTTTTCATTCACTCCCCATTCACATACTTCTATTGAGTGTCATTGAAATTCCAGACGTCCTGTCTTAGTGTGGGTTACAAAGATGACAATGGAAAAGTTTAGCTTTGCATTACGCCCGCGTCACACGTGGCTGCGCACATATAGAAGCGCCCTCGCAGAAACCGGGCGGGAATGAACGCCAGAATCAAGTTTGTTGATTGCCTGAATATTTTCGATTCTTTTCATCCTATTGTTCGTGCAGCGTCTCTATCAGTGGTTTTTTTTCCCCCATTCAAAACACCTTGACAACAGAAATACAGTGAGTTTAGTCAAGCGGTGCCAGATGATAATCGAAACTGAGCTTTGTGCTTTTTTTTCCCCCTCCCTCTCCTAATTTTCATTATTTCGTGCAGACCTCCAAGAAAGAAAACCTAAAGTGCAATGGGAGAGACAATGGTTCTCTTGAGCAGGTGACATATCTAGCTATTTCAAAATACAATAGATTTCGACTTAAAAGATTTCCATACCCGCAACCAAAGCACCCCCCCCCCTTCCTCACAAAGGCAGAGAAGAGGAAGAGGAGGAGGAGGGGGAAGAAGAAAAAAAGAAACATCTTTTTGGCCTCCCGCAACCCTCCATCACCAAATATTCTCTTCACATTGTCATCCCCTCAATCAAAATTGAATAGCTCCGTATCAGTCATCCTACGCCCATTGCGAGTGACATATCCCAGTGGCTTGTTCAGTTCTCAGTGCCGCTATTCTCTCTGACAGCTAAATGTTTCTTATCCCCCTTTGTGTCGGCAGTAAATATGCTCTCTCGATTCCTCAACCCGTGCTCATTGCTTGCAACCAATTCCAAAAAAAGATGAGGAAAAAGAAAAAAAACACACACACATCACAAACACGAGCACACACACGCTGAAAGGAATCGGTTCGATTACGGAAAGGAGGGGCGAGCTATTACGGAGAGCTTGTGGATGTGCTAAGTACACCCACTCAAGAATACGCTTATCTTGTTAGGCCAACAATGGACACAACGCGGATTGACAAGGAAGTTCTGGGAGCCCACATACAGTGCTCTCGAATTCCCCTCTCAGCCAACCGAACCCCCCTGCCTCAAACCAGGCCTTATGGAATAGCATGCTCAGAGAAGACTGTGGAGGGAGGGTGCCAAATTTTGCAGTCCACCACACCTGGTGTCCGCTCAACCGACTGTTGCATTCACACAGGCAAAATAGCGGAATAATGATCATGATCCTGATGCTAAGATATTTCTTTGTGCCTGTTTAGACAGACAAAAATATCCGCTGCTAATTGCCAATTGCGATAATTTGTCTGCAAGAACGGTGACCCTTGCCCTTGTGTTCCGTGCACTGATGTGATGTGTGTTTTGAATGATGGGACAAACGATCTAAAGATTTTATGCTCTAGCATTCCACACTTTATCTGTTCAAATCATCACACTATTTCTCCAAGTATGATAATTCAGAAATAATTGAACAATTTCTTGGGATTTGGATAGTGATGCTGATGGCGCCATTTAGTGGGATTTTTATGTTCACACAGGGAAATATATACAGATTTGGATCACAAGGCAAATCTCAAGATTTGTATCCCGCTGTACACATCAATTTGAATCCCATTATGGTTGATGTGTGGATTTCTTCTTTCTTTCTGTTTTAATCCTTCAAACCATGGCAAAGAAACCACTTGTAATGACCGTTTAGCAAGAAATGTGTGATTGCTCAGCTTTTGGATCATTTTGGATCATGATCTTTGCCCTCATTTTCTGTAATATGATATTCTTCTAGCATTCCATATGTTGCACAGTGCATACTTGATCATCTACTCAAACCAGCATCTTTCTAAATAATTTCAGTAAATCGGGTATTGGGATTTGGTAGGCATATTAGGGGGGTGTGTACAGTTCTGGTCGAGGTGAGGATTTAGCTTTTAAAATTTTGCGAGATATTCAGAAACCACTCTATGAGATGTCAAAGAGCGTGCAATTCTACGGTGTATGAAAAGTTTATTTGATGAAAATCGGTTTTGAAGTGGCCAAGATATCCAAAAACAAGGTGAAACAAAGAGATCCTAATAAAGTTGTGGCCTGTAGTCTTTTATTATTATCACTTTTTTGGATATCTCAGCCATTTGAAAACCAAGTTTCATCAAATAAACGTTGAATCCTTCTTAAGATTACATGCTCTTTCGTATTTCATAAAAGGTTTCTCATTATCTCACTTAGGAATGTAAAAAACATGAATCCCCACCTCAACCAGTACTGTACAGCCCCTTTAAAGTTGATATGATGTTCCATCACAGTTCTGGTTTTTGTCTTACTGTAACTTATACAGTCCATATAACTTTGACAAGGGATGCATGATGCTGGAATTATGAATATATTGCTGTTCGATTCCCAGTGCTTCTTTTACCTCTAAGTCAGCAATCTACCTGAAGTTGCACACTCTCAACCTGTTGTAGTGGCCACTTGTCTATAGTGGACATCTTCTACAAACTCTCCCCTCCAAGAGAAATTAATGTTGAATGTATTGTGTTTAGCAGACCACGTAATCATCCCAGTGTCAGTATCTTTTTTTCCCCTGCTAGAGTCATAGGCCCGAATTCACAAAGGTGGTACAAAGGAAACCATGGTTTAAACCATGGACAAAAACCATGGAGCGCCAAGTGTTGCATGGAATATTTCGCTACGAAATCATTCATTTCATTGATGAAATGATTATTTTGTAACGAAAGGACAACATTTTGTAACTAAATAATTTCGTTAACGAAACAGTCATTTTATCGACGAAATGACCAATTTCGTAACGAAATATTCCATGCGACACTTGGCGCTCCATGGTTTTTGTCCATGGTTTAAACCATGGTTTCATTTGTACCACCTTCGTGAATTCGGGCCTTTGTGTCTAATGTAATGGCCCATTCGTCAGGGCCAATCAAGTTATGAAACTAAAAGCACTTGAAGGAAAAATGACCTTTCATGAAACTAAAAGCACTTGAAGGAAAAATGACCTTTCCCATCTATGTGTTTGTGGCAGATAGTCACTATACCTATTACGTGGGTAAAGCATCAAATTGGCCACAAACCTGTCTACAGCACCCACCTGTCTGTGAGGGTTGCCTTTCGTGTTTCCCTCGAGTGGGGTGCTACACTAGGCTCAAACTGAACTCCTGTATCCTATCATCCTGTATGGGGCATAGTATGACTGAAGTTTTGTTCACATTCTAGAGTGAATTTCTTTTCATGCAGCATTCTGAGTACACAGTAAGTTTGAGAAGCAGATACCACTCAATATTGAGTCGACACTCCTCAACAAAGGCTCATGACAGTCAAAAGGAAGGACAAAAACACAGTGGTGTTGTTGATCATTTCATTGTAGTGTTGAGCCCCGTGATCCTCTGAAGTAGTCAAGCCCCTGAATAATCAAACACAATCTCTTTATGCGCTTAGGAATGCATGTGGAAACCTCAATCTGATTCCTTTGTGTTCCCAGCGTCTTGTTTTGTCTTTCTTTAAATGGGATTCATTTCCACCACCTCCAATCCTATCAGAGATTTGCAGTGACTAAGGAGATCACCAAACAACTTAAATCAGTGCTGAGGACATTGTGTTTTTTAGTGCCTAGGTTGTCGATAACACAGTTCCATTCACACACACCCGAAATCAAAAGGTTTTTGAAAGTCAGTTTTTGCCATGCAGTGTAAAAACTATTAATTCCATTAAACCCTTTATGAGTCTATCTGTGACTTTGCAATGATGTATTAGGATCAAATACTGGACCTGCTCATATAAGGGACAGTATCCAATCCACAGTACCACAAGACCTTCATACATGACTTGATATGGATCGATGATGGAATGTGGCTACCCTGTGAGTCTTTGACTTGACAATTATGTGGTTGGGTTTGAATGCTGGACCTGCTCGTCAAAAGTGTCAGTGTCCAATTATCCCCTGGACCATAACACCTCAAAACATGACTTGATACCAATCAATGACTACCATTTGAGTCTATCTGTGACTTGACAATGATATGGTAGGATTTGAATCCTGGACCTGCTCATCAATAGGGACAGTGTCCAGTCCACTGGACCACAAGACCTTCATATGACTTGATACCCATTGTAATGGAATGTGACTACTTTGTGAGTCTATCTGTGACAATAATATGGTAGGGTTTGCTCATCAGTAGGGACAGTGTCCAATCCACAGTACCACAAGGCCCTCATAGGTAACTCGATATGGATCAATGATGAAATGTGGCTACCCTGTGAGTCTATGACTTGACAATGATGTGGTAGGGTTTGAATCCTGGGCCTGCTCATCAATAGGGACAGTGTCCAATCCATTGGACCACAAGATCTTCGTATATGACTAGATACTGATCATGATGGAGTGTGACTACCCTGTGAGGCAACTTTTCTGACAATTTCCTCGGCAACTTCTCCAGGACATGAATGCAACTTTTCAAAATATGTCCAGATGCTTTGTGCAGGAAGAGAAAGCAAAGGAGACTTAAAATGCCAAGGTGTCAAGGGGACTTTGTTTCAAGCCCTGTTTTAACAGAGCCTTTCAAACTAGGATTACCATGACAATGTCCTGGTAGCGTGTGGGTATTCTTTTCTTTTTTTACCCTGCCACCTTCTGGTCTCAAAGGAGGCACCTTAAGAAACTCCTTCAGGAGTCTCTTTCCCACATTCTAGTCCCATAGGAGGTGCCTCAGGAAACTCTTTCAAGAGTGTCCTTCCCACCTTCTGGTCCCAATTGAAGCACCTCAAGAAACTCCCTCCGGAGTCTCCTTCCCTCCTAGTCCTAAAGGAGGCACCTCAAGAAACCCCTTCAGGAGTCTCCTTCCCACCGTCTAGTTCCGAAGGAGGCACTTCAAGAAATTCCTTCAGGAGTCTCCTTCCAACCTTCTAGTCCTGAAGGAGGCACCTGAAGAAATCCTTCAGGAGTCTCTTTCCAACCTTCTAGTCCTAAGGATTCACCTTAAGAAATCCTTCAGGAGTCTCCTTCCCACCTTCTTTTCCTGAAGAAGGTACCTCAAGAAACTCCCTCTGAAGTCTCCTTCCTTCCTTGTAGTCCTGAAGGAGGCACCATGTAATTCAAGTCTCCTTCCCACCTTCTAGTCCCGAAGAAGGCACCTCAAGAAACTCCTTCAAGGGTCTCCTTCCCACCTTTAAGTCCTGAAGGAGGTACCTCAAGAAACTCCTGCAGGAGTCTCCTTCCAACCTTCTAGTCCTGAAAGAGGCACCTTAAGAAACTCCTTCAGGAGTCTCCTTCCAACCTTCTATTCCTGAAGAAGGTACCTCTAAAAACTCCCTCAGGAGTCTCCCTCCCTCCTTGTAGTCCTGAAGGAGGCACCTTAAGAAATCCTTCAAGTCTCCTTCCCACCTTCTAGTCCCGAAAGAGGCACCTTAAGAAACTCCTTCAGGAGTCTCCTCTCCATCCTCTAGTCCTGAAGGAAGCACCTCAAGAGACCCCTTCAGGAGTCTCCTTCCAACCTCCTAGTCCTGAAAGAGGCACCTTAAGAAACTCCTTCAGGAGTCTCCTCTCCATCCTCTAGTCCTGAAGGAAGCACCTCAAGAGACCCCTTCAGGAGTCTCCTTCCAACCTCCTAGTCCTGAAGGAGGCACCTCAAGAAACTAGTTCAGGAATCTCCTTCCCACCTTCTAATCCCAAAGGAGGGGCCTCAAGAAACTCCTTCAGGAATGTCCTTCCTGCCTTCTTGTTTCTCCACAAGGCACAAAAGCAAGATTTAGGAAGGAGCTCATTTTGACTTCCTTATACTGCAGGAGAACTAAAGTTTTGAATATGAGTACAAGCCAATTTTTAGTTCCACCTTGTGCATGAGCAGAAAAAGGTCACTTTGTTGTGTGTCCAGAAAAACAACTTGAACGCACACGATTCCAGGAAGATGTGCCCCAGAAAATAACATGAGCATTTGATGTTCTTCCAGGTGCACAACAATTTATGCTGAAAGGCTTGTTGGTTTTTTAATTCACTGAGAGTGAGATAAGCACCTGTGATAAATGATTATTTGTGTAATCCTCATAAATGGTGCTTGCTAGCACATCCACCTGGCTGCGAACAGTATTCATTAAAGCCTATTCATAGTCTTTGGCAACATTAATAGAAAACGTTTGTTAGTGCATGCAATGGAAAACAATGAAATGGATGCTTCCCGAGGCATTAAATAACAGACCATTCTGGTCACCTGGTGTATGCAAGTTAATTTTTTTGTTTGAACCTGAATTCCATTAACCCGTTGAGGATGGGCTGATTTTGCTACAACATGCATATCCCATAGAAACTTGCCCGAGTATACTCGGGACTCATCCTCAACGGGTTAACCGTTTTGTTGGGCAAGCTTATGGACCATGTTGCTTTGAAAATGAATGAAGAGCCTACAACCAACTGAGAAAAGAAGGAAGTTCATTCATACAAATTTGCACATGTGCTAATTATAAACTGGCCTATTGTCTGTGCTCTTCACCATAACACTGCATTGAATGGAGGCCCCAATGTTCACTGGTTCTACTGCTAAGAGTATGTGCTACATGTTTTCAAACAAACCTGTGCCAAAAGGTCGGCTGCAAGGAGTTGTTATCAAACTCCTTGATAGACAAAGGGGCTGAATAGTTTTGGCTTGTTTTGTTGTCGCGAAATTGATATCTGGTGATAATGCATTATATACATGAGTTCACAGTGTCCCTGGCTCATTCTATCTATGACATGGTTCTGTGTCTTTGTGCCATATTTTTATTATCTTCTAAAAGCATGCCACAGAAATTTTCTTTGACTTGTGAGTCTATTGTAAAGCTAGGAATTCATGATTAACTACCATGTGGCACGCTATCACAGCATTTTTTTTTTTACAATAATCTGCTGTTGTGCACAGTAATTCTCACAAAAGCCATTTCATTTTGTATCGTAGTCTGTCTTCATATTGATCAAAACCAAGTGGATTTTTAAGGGTACATGTGTTTATGTCTGTTATGGAATAATTCATGATGGTATATGTAAGGCACTAAGAAACTTTGTACAGTAAGCGCAGTAAAAATGTAAGTTATTAATATTATTATTATTACTATTACTATTATTATCATTATTATTACTATTATTATCATTATTATTTTCAAAACCCATTATAATTATGCAAAATTGGCCATACTGGCAACCTCATTACAACAGGGTTTTCCTTTGTAAGGAATCCATAATTATGTTTTTGATGATTTTATTCCACTTGATATAGTCACCTAAACATGGGATGGATTTTCCACTTGAAGTTTTATTCTTTGATTGCGACATGTTTTTTGTGTATGCCTTCAACAGTTTAGGATTACTTTGCAGCAGAGATTTTGCTTTGGTTTTGCCAAATGATTTGCCAAATGATTTGCCAAATGATTTGCCAAATGATTTAAAATTGAAGAAAAAGATATATTTATATAACTGTGTATTGGTATATGCAAAAGGAATATTATATGCTTACTGTGAGACATATTTACATTAATTATATGCTATTAAAGAGAATTATGGCTTACAGATAGATCTAGTTCGATTTATGTAGATAAAAAGATAGAAAGGAAAACAGAGGTCTATGCATGCAAACATACACAATTGCGTGATATTTATGTCCTTGAATATATTATTTTCATTTTCTCTTTGAGAGAAAGCCCTCGTTGTTGACCTTTGTCCAATGATTAACCTCAACAAGTTTCTCGTGAAAGGGCTAGAAGACAAATGTTGATGATTCCTCCATGGCATAGAATGAGAAAACAGGTTAGGATGTCAAAATATGGCAGCTCAAAACAAAGATGAAGAAAATAGCCTAATCGTCCTCACCCAGGCACAAGGTTTCGCTGCCTCTGTTTTCATCAAACAAATTCAGAATAGACTTCAAGCAACTGTTGTACCTCTCTTGTTTGAAAAGTTAATCGCACAAGTGTAGGTATTATTGCATTGTTGCATCATCTCTTCTTTTTATTCTGAGATTTCTTTCATAAACTGCCACCAGGCACTAAGGTTTGCATGTTGCCACACAAAGTTCCCAAAATTTAGTAAGCCTATGCAGGAGCTAATGGTTTTTTGAAAGTTTTTATGGGAGTATGTATATTGCTGTAAAATAACTGATCTAGGTATCAAATCATATAATCTTATTGACACTATCATACTGTTTTGTGTAAAGGATTCTTGACAATTTTATAAGCATCTGAGGCACCACAAAGAATGTTTCTGTTTTCCACAACAGAAACAACAAGGTTAGCTAGAAATCCATGTAGATGTTGTTCTTATACCAAGTATTACATTCCAATGAGATTCAGTATTTTTCACTTGGCTTAAGAAAAAAAAAACTTATAGTATTTTTTAGTAAGTAGTAATATTTTGCCTTATGAATTATGAAAGAAGTGAATAGTATTCCTTTGAATAAATTCTTTGACATAAAAAGAAAAAAAGCAATGACCATTGATCATGTGTTCAATGCATACATGATGAACATGTTGACTGGTTGCATTCAGAGAATATCACAGTTGTTTTGCCTGTAAGGCCAGTCAATATCTGTAGATATTGGTAGTCTAACATCACTTATGCAGTCATCACTTTTCTACATGTAGTTGTTTCTATCATCTAGGCATGGATTGTATGGACTGGCCTACGATTGTTATTGCGATTTCCATGTGAACTTTCACTAAACAATTCTCTTGCAGATACGAGGAAATAAAGGGTACATATGTTTCTATCACTGTGATACAATGTATATTTATACCAACTAAAATACTGTTACTAGAAGGAACAAAGGACGTCAGGATGATATGCTTCCACTCGTATTCCATTTCATTTTCATATCATTGAATTATGAATCATCGTAATGAAAATTAAATTAACAATGCCGTATGTTTACCCCAACACAACTTACTTCTAAGGGTTGTGTAGCAAACTAGACTGACAAAAAGGTTAGTGTTGCATGTTCATTATGCTGAGCACCTAAACTGGATGTTACGCAAGAAAGAGGGTGGGGAAAAGAAAAGATAGTTTTATACTTTTTGTTGAGGGTTATACTTTTCTTTATTATGCATCTATGATGGTTGGCAATAGCTTGAAATGTGCTATTGTTCAAAAGAATGATGCCTATTTAATCAGCAGCTGCGACCCCTGAGAAGTTTAACAATATGTGCGTTACACTAGTTGACCCAGGATTGAGTTATAGCATCACATTTTTTCTCGGTAAACATGCCCTGACAAATATTTTATGTATATATGATGTGCTATAGACTAAAATGTCAAGTGAACTATTGGATAAAAGAGATGAAAACACTTCAGTACAATGATTATACTCTGCTGCCATTGTAATGGCCCGATTTATGGACATTTATGGCTGCAAAGGTGGTATATTGATAACAGTTATCAAGAGCTCTCGTGAACGGAAATATCCTTCCACAACCTTAGCACATGATGTTATAATCTTCTCCTTAAAAGTAAAGTTTTACAGAGTTGACTCTGCGTTCAACATAGTGTTTGTATTTCTTTTATTCCATCGAGGCCGTATTTATGGAGCCCAGTCGTAAATATTTCTCGTTGTTTTAGTTCAATAGTTCAGATCCTTGGGGCCGAGAATCGGGGTGTAGACACAATGGCAAAGTATTGCAGCCTTAGAGATGCTTCAGGTTCATAGTCATCTTCCATCAACAATGTCTTTGTTAGTTACACTGTTTTTTTTTTAATCATACATGTTAGGCCAAGTAAAAAAAGAAACCAGTTTCTCGTCCTCGCGCGCATCGATTTTGGCCGCCGCATCAATTTTTTTACTATTTACTATTTTCAAAATGGCGCTGAAAATACCAAGAAATTCATAATTCTCGTCCCAGCCCGCTCCCCGCCCGCATCGATTTTCAGTTGCCGCATCGACTTTTTTTATATTTACTATTTTTTCGGCCGCCGAAAAAAAAAAAATCAACAATTCACCTACCAATCGTGATGTCTTATTTCTAATTACGCCTTGCGTCCTCTACTTAGCTGTAGTACAGCTGTAGCTTCTGTAGTGCGTATGTAACAACGCATGCATTTCACACTGCGAGCTCGGCCAAGAAGGAATGACCCACAAGGCAGTTGAACTGTAGTTGGATGGGCGGCGGGCCTGGGCTGTGATGTACAGCGCACTCGGTACGTCGTGATGTAGACAGGACGTTGAGCACCTTCTGTACATTTCTCTCGTGCTGTTGCCAGCTTCGTGTGCTGCTAGATTGATTGCGCAATGTAACCACAAACCCCGTTATTACGAGATCCGTGGGACCGGCGATATTACCTCGTTATAACCGGTACCTCGTTAAAACCATACTCATTAAAAACAAAGAAAAACATAAGCATGACGTCATATACCCATCCATGAAACTTAAACATATCCTTTGCGTTATTATTACACAATTATTGAGAGAATAAAGGGAGATTATTTGTGAATTAGATGAAGAAATAGAGCCTGAAATGATAAGTTAATTCTTTATTGTAATTCTTGTTTGTTAAGCTTTTTCTAAACACCAGCGCAAATATGGGGGCAAACATATACTGTAGAGTAACATACAGGCCTTGTTTACCGTTATTTGGTAGGTATTTTTACGTTGTTGGTGCCCAGCGGGAATGCGACGATTTCATGAATCATTTCGGCTGTATCTGGTACTGTACATGTACAATGTATGATCGTTGCGCCCAAATGGATTAAAAATGCGTTCTTTATTTTCTTCCGAAAATCTCTTCGCGTTTTGTACGACCGTTCTTGAAAATATGTGACAGGATTGAATGTGGGAGGTTGTCATCCTGTTTACGCAAATCTGTACCAGATCTATTCAAACTAATAAATGCGTTTGCTTCTTTTTCTGATTTAGGTTAACATGCGTCATTCAACTTTTTTTACGCTACTGTCACCTGGCGAGATCGCCATGATTTCAGAGTAACATACAGTTATGTACGTGCGTTGTTTACCGCTAACTTGCGAGGTATTTTACGCTGTTGGTGCCCAGCGGGAATTCGATAATTCCATGAATCATTTGGCTGTAATTTTATATAATGTATGATCGTTGCGCTCGAAGAGATTAAAAATGCATTTTTTATTATCTTCCGAAAATCTCTTCGCGTTTTGTACATCCGTTCTTGAACTGTTGAATGCGTTTGTTTCTATTTCCGAGCACCAATTAAGTAGGTTAACATGCGTTTTTCAACAATTTTTACGCTACTATGCCACCCGGCGAGATCGCAATGATTTCATTCATTATTTCGGCTTTAATCATACACACTCATATTTAAATTATCATTCGTTAAATGATGATGAACACATCCAGATCTATTCAAACTAATACATGCGTTTGTTTCTTTTTCCGAGCACCGATTAAGTAGGTTAACATGCGTTATTCAACAATTTTTACGCTACTATGTCACCCGGCGAGATCGCAATGATTTCATTCATTATTTCGGCTTTAATCATACACACTCATATTCAAATTATCATTCGTTAATTGATGATGAACACATCCAGATCTATTCATACTAATACATGCGTTTGTTTCTTTTTCCGAGCACCGATTAAGTAGGTTAACATGCGTTATTCAACTATTTTTACTCTACTGTCACCTGGCAGGATCGCGATGATGTCACTAATTATTTCTGCTTTGATCATACACACTCATATTTAAATTATCATTTGTTAAATGATAATGAACAAATCCAGATCTGTTCAAACTAATAAATGCGTTTGCTTCTTTTTCTGAACACCGATTAAGTATAGGTTAACATGCGTTACTCAACTATTTTAACGCTACTGTCACCCGGCGGGATCGGGGCGATGATTTTATTATTTCGGCTTTAATCAGCCAAACTCATATTTGCTCAAAACCAGCAAAAGAACTGGAAGTCGGAACTAAAATTGGAAAGGATATAATGATGAGTTGCACACGCATTCCAATTGTCCATTTTTGGTCAAATTTTATTGTCGCTACATGAAAAGTTTTTGAATGCGTTATCTATTTTTTTTCTCGTTGCGCTGTGGTCTGACCTCATATCACGCACGCGTTTCCCGCGAAAAAGAAAACCGAATGATTATGTTTAATAATTAGTAGGAACATCGGAAGGTGTTCCTGTGTCTTATCGCGAGATTAAGAAGAAAACATGGAAGGAACGGTTCTCTGCAAAACGGGAAAAGACGTGGATAGCGAGATTTCGGTTTCCAATGTTTCATTTGTCGCGTGTTTGAAAGCGGCAATTTGGTCAAGAAATGAAACCTCGTTATATCCGATCAAATTGTTTATGTTTTTCTTTATCATGATTTAGCGAAATTGTCCTCGTTATAACCGGAATCTCGTTATGACCGAACACGTTATAACCGATTCGTTCTGCCATTACACGCAAAGGAAAACGGGACCGACGCGATCACCTCATTATAAGCGGTTCCTCGTTATAACCGAACTCGTTATAACGGGGTTTCCCTGTAGTAGAGGGGACCAGCCAGCCAGCATAGCATGCGTTCTGGAGCTGGAAAAAAAATCGTGGAGTGATGGAGAGAACCGATCTCAAGCGCACGTGTGCACAGCGAACGGCTATAGTGAATATAGTATTCAACTGGTTCGTATTGTCTTTCAGTAAAAAGGAAATCAGGTGGTTGTTTCACAGGGTTGACAATTGGCAGCACTGTCTGCGGCATTTTAAATCCTTGAGCGAATAAGTTTTCATATGAGAAAAGATCTAACTCAGTAAGTTTGTGTTGTGTTGAAAGGCAAAAATAATGCTATGCATTTCCAGAGATAATGGTTGGATTCGTAGGTTCAACAAGTGATGCATAAATGTGTATATTTTATGTTTAAAAAAAGTGGTTTTTTTTTCCATACCCTTGATATGACTGAATGAATACAGTCACAGTGTAGTTAAATTGGTATACTTGTCATGCATAAACAGCAATATACGCATATTTGGTGCATCACTCATATGATAAGTGGTTTATATCACACATATAAACACATATTACTTTCATTTTGACAATCCTCGAAAAAATAGTAAGATATCAAATAGTAAGGACCTCCCTCATCGCCTTGCTCAAAAAACCCGGACGAGAAACTACTTTCTTTTTTTACTTGGCCTTAGATTTAAGGTATCCATGTGGCATCAGAGATTCAGTGTTATCTACAAAGATAACAAATTCCCTAGCATCAGAAAAAAAACCCTGCCATTTCTGAAGGAATTCCCTTGAATTCCCTTTCTTACCAAACTGTAATTGCACTTTTTTTTTTAGTCCGCTGTTTTAGTAGGTTTTCCAGGCAAGCAATGCGCCTACCTTGTTTGTAACTACAATTTGCAACTTTATTGATGTCATGTTTGCTGGTCTATATATTTTCTTCAAAGTTCTCAATAGTACCATAAAGGATCAGATTTTACTACCCCATACATGCCCTTTCAAACAGGCTTCTATAACACTCAATGGAATGATGCCAATGTCTTATGCAATTGCAGTTTTTGCATCATTCAACAGTGAAATTCCAAGTTATTTGGTTATTAATTAATTAATTGATTACTTAATTAATTCATTCCTTCATTTATTTATTCATTTACAATATTTATTTATTTATTTATTTACAATATTGATTGATTGATTGATTGATTGATTGATTGATTGATTGATTGATTGATTGATTGATTGATTGATTGATTGATTGATTGATTGATTGATTGATTGATTGATTGATTGATTGATTGATTGATTGATTGATTGATTGATTGATCGATTGATTGATGATTTAGTATTCTTGAAGCAGGGTAGCCCCGTCAGTGGTTCATACACAGTTATACTTGGGGACCCCGCAATGTAAGAACAAAGGAACAATCCATTCAAAACACACAGAGTAACAAAATGACAATATTTGTGCCACTAAAACATCCAAATTGTAAGAAAGAAAAAAACCTAAATTTAGAATGAAAGTTTGTTGGCTAGCTGTCAAAGTGAAGAAACTCTCAAGATTTTTTTTTTGTCTAGTCGCAAGGAAAGTGGGGTCTGAATGAGGCCCCGTCACACTAGAGTGCATCGAGCCAATAAATGCCCAACGAATTTGAAAATTTGTTGTATCCGCATCCACTGTTGATACAAGAATAGCTCATAATATGTTTTATGTTCTTTGTATTCATTAGCTATTGGTAGGGATTCCCAGAGATATGATGGAGCCATTTTTTTTTTTGAACATGTCCAAAAACATGTGTCTGGTTTTTTCATCAATTAATTATCCATTTCTGTACTCTGTGACAAGTTCACCTTCATAGACATGTGGGTTGAGTGAATGCAGCAATATTAGTAGAACACATCAATGAGAGTTTGAGGAAAATCGGACAATCCGTTCAAAGTTATGAATTTTTGAAGTTTCTGCTCAGTCACGCACGGCTGGATGAGAAGACTACTATAGCTTGTGATGTCATATGAGTACAACTATATAAAGAAAGTATAATGAAAATTCTAGATATTCTCACTTTTCTCACATAATAAAAGAACACTCAGCTTTTCTCTTTCATAAGTCAGGGGAAATGATATTACCCCAACATAAGTCAGTAAGAATTCGAAGAAATGTGCACTTTATTCAAAAAGTCAAGTTTTGTAAAATTCTCTTTTTATTTTCCTTATATCGTTGTACGCATGTGAGACCATACACTGTAGTAGTCTTCTCCTCCAGCAGTGATTGCACAGATATTTCAAAAATTCGTAACTTTTGAACTGATTGTCGCATTTTCCCCAAACTTTCACTGATGTGTTCTACTAATACTGTGCCTTCACTCAATCCACATGTATATGAAGGTGAACTTGTCCTTTAAAGGGGGAAACAGTATAAAAATTAAAGGGCTTCTCAGAGACCCCCCCCCCCCGAAAAAACAAACAAACATACAAACAAAACACACAAACAAAACCCTCTTGGTCAATTGATGATACATGGGATGGTAGTTGAAGAAAAATAATAATCACAAAAAGTGAGATGTGTAATATTAGTGCTAATAGAAAACGTAGACATACATTACGCCACTGTCTATCCATTCATTAGTTATTCAGAGTTGCCAACTTTTACAATTTTATAGTATTTAGTATGCCTTTCTTTCATCAAAAATGATATGTTTTAGTATTTAAAAAAAATGTTTTTCAGCACTGTGTTTAGAATGCTTTGATAGTATAATGCAAAATTCCCTTCTTTGAAAGAAAGCATGAATTATGCCTTCAAAATATTTTTTTTTCAACTGCCCACTAGTGGTTTGATCTGAAGTTGTAGGCGGCTCTGTCTACAAGTGTGCTCGCTCTGTCTATCATAGTGAATTTATTGGGGTTTTTTTTTTATTTGATTTTGGCACCATAATGAATTCTGTTGTTTCAGTCTTTTGTTTCAGGACTGAGGATAGAGGAACTGAGAATATTTTGCTGCAAGAGACTGTTGTCATCATTCAGTTGACCCATTCACAACCAGTGAAAAAGTGTGAGTCTAATCGTGGTTCAAATCATGCCTTTTTCGTGCTTTTGTTCACACCTACACAGGCAAAAAAACAGCAACTCGTGATCCAAATCACACTGATTTGAGCAAGGCCAAACTGCACTTACACTTTACATGAGTCTCAGAGTTTAATCTTGCTTTGGCCTGACTGTATTGACGAGTCCAACATGTGCCTTGCATTGGGGATATTTAAAAAAAGGTACACTTTCACACACTGTTCACACACGCTTTGCACCGCAAATAATCGTGACTATTTTGGAAACATTGCCCTGTAAGAGGTACATGGATCGTTATTTGAATCTCACGGTCTGTGGTCGTGGTTATTATGTCCACACCCATAAAAAAAACCTGGTTTTTGCATCCTCACGATTCAAATCATGATGCAAATATTGTGACTATTGGTAGCTGTGTGAATTGGCCTAGTATGGCATAATTATGTACATTATCAGAAGACAGGGGATGTCTGAGTCTATTGACTTTATTTCACTGCTCTCTTTAGAAATTTGTATTGTTTCTTATTCATCTGTTGATTGTTCGTTTCTGTTTCACTGTCCCTTAACTTGACCTTGCTGGTAAGACAGACTTTGTGAATTTAGATAAAAGCTTGCGATAGGATTTACTTCGGACTTTCCAATTAGCAACCGATGAGAGTGCTTGACTATTGTCTGAGAGAGAGAAAAAAAAAGAGAGTTCTTCTTTCGGATCCTTCTGTCATGTAAAAAGTCAGCTTAATACCTAAAATTCTCTCTGGATTTAAAGGAAAAACTGAGGAGAAATTACAGTTTTAAAAAGGCTTCAGATCTACTACATACCTGTCTATATCTACTAAACCAGCACATGATATTTTTTGCGTAGTGTGTACAGACTTGGAAAGCATTGTAGAATTTGAAAGTAATGAGAAGGCAGCGGCAGTCGCGAATGAAACGCGACACACGCCAAGCTCTTGTGATTACGCCGCCGGAACTTGGGG
The DNA here is from genome assembly GCF_040938485.1 of Diadema antillarum. Lineage (NCBI taxonomy): Eukaryota > Metazoa > Echinodermata > Echinoidea > Diadematoida > Diadematidae > Diadema > Diadema antillarum. The sequence continues at coordinate 1,083,012 of NW_027271589.1, read as the reverse complement.
GCCGGGGCATCGGTGACAGCGACGGCGGGCATGGCTGCGCATGCTTATGGACCGAAATGGAAGCCGCGGCAAGGGGCAGCGAGGGAGTGGGATGCGCGGTCGGTGTTCCCAAAACTAACATTGGCCGTGAATCGTCATCTCAGGCGGCCGCACACTCCTTCCCCGGGAGTGGAGAACACAAGACAAGATTTTGACTCCAGGCTGTGTGTATGTGTGTACTGGAGCATAAATCATCGTCTTTTCACTCATACATAGCCCTTATTCTCGTCCCACTTCGTTTGAGGGAAGAAAAAGAGAAAAGAGAAATGAACCTCGCTATCTCTGTTTCCTTGGAAAAAGGAAGAAGTTAAAAGTATACTGATTTCCTTAGGCAAGTCCTGTTATTCATTCTTCTTCCTTCTTCTTCATTTCAAGGAGTCGTGCATGGCTTTTCATTCTCACAACTGTCTGAAAATCATCCCTCTGGTGTTTTTTTTTTCTTCCTATTTTGATGATCTGGTGTAGTCCTGTTGCCTAGGAATATATATGTGTACATTTAAGGAGTGATTTAATAAATTGTGAAAACTTGTAAACACATACCCTTACACATACACACACACACAGAGGTAATTCACACATCCGACTCTGAACGTGCCGTGAATTCATATTCAGTTGCGGTTAAATGAGCAAAAAAAAAAAGGAGAAGGTACTCACTATAGTCAAGAAAGTGAGCTACCCAACTTTGCTGGCTTCAGCCAAGTTTATTTGTGTTCACATCAGCTCTTTTCTCACGGGCGAGTCATGTTCGTGCATTTTGCCGTCAGCAGCTCGCTTGACTAAATTTCCCTGATCAACTTCGCCCCACGCTCAGACGGCAAAAGAATACGGTCGCGTTGTACCAAACCGCGGTGGATGAATTGTGATGGTGATACAATCCGCCGTTTTCTCGAACTTGGCTATCAAACGATGAGAGCGTAAATGAATGATTTTCTTTGAAATGTGTTTGAACGCCATTGTAACCAAAATATACAGAAGAAATGTTTCAGCTCGTTGAGTTACAGAGAAATAAAAGGGTAACAGAAAATAGGTTCATCCTCAGAAGAATAGAAATACTGCAGAGATCACATTGTCAGTGATTCAAAGACCTGTATTAGGGGGAAAAGCATGAGAGATAGAGAGAGAAAATAGGGGAAAAGTGAAAGGAAAACTTGAAAAGGAAGTAGTAGGGATGCTCCCCGATGTATGGCGCAAGACTCGGCGATGTGAATTCTGCCGTTGCCCCCAGCTACGGCGGTAAGAACATTCCTTCTCGTGCTGCCAGTGCCAGGCTCCCCGCCGCTCATGTGCCGCTCAATCGTGCCAGGTTTGCTCACGCTGCCGCATCTGTAGCTAATAGATTAACGGCAAGAGATCATTGTGTAGAGACAACATGGTTGGAAGGAAGACGGTAGGCAAGAGAAACAGAGATTGTGTAAAGGAGGGAGAGAGGGAGAGGTTAGCAGTAAGATAGAGAGGGAGAGAGAGTTAAGATAGAAAAGTTGTGAGTGAGATACATTGGTAGAGAGAGAGAAACATATATTAGCAGTAAGATAGATAGAGTTAAGATAGAAAGATTGTGAGTGAGATATTGTGGTAGAGAGAGAGTGAGATATTAGCAGTGAGGTAGATAGAGTTAATATAGAAAGATTGTGAGGGAGATGTATTGGTAGAGAGAGAGAGAGATTAGCGGTGAGAGAGATATAGGTAAGTGAGATATATATTGGTAGAGAGAAGAGTTGGTAGAGAGAGAGAGAGAGAGAGATTAGCAGAGAGAGAGATATAGGTAAGTGAGATATACATTGGTAGAGAGAAGATATATATTGGTAGAGAGAGGGAGAGAGATTAGCAGTGAGAGAGATATAGATAAGTGAGATATATATTGGTAGAGAGAAGATATATATTGGCAGAGAGAGAGAGAGATTAGCAGTGAGAGAGGGGGAGAGAAGTGAGATATATATTGGTAGAGAGAGATAGTGTGAGAGAGAGAGATGGAGTTAGTGAGATTTTGTACAGTGATAGAGAGGAAGTCAGTGCAGAAGGAAGAAAAGAAGAGATAGATATAGATGTGTGTATATGTGTGTGTCTGTGTGTCTGTCTGTCTGTCTGTGTCTGCAAAATCATGAGGGGAAAATGTGAAAAGCATCCAATTTTCTCAACGAAGCCTAACTGAAGAGAAAATGTTTGGATGGACGTGCAGACAGCACAGCGAGTAGGAACAATGGTGCGCTTCGTCACGGAGTGACCATTCTCCTGTTTACGGCGCTCGCCGAACACAAGTGAATTCACGCTGCGTACAGGCTTGCCCTGTCACGCAACTCAAGCTCACGCTGGTTTTCGTGCTTTGTGTCAAAGCGGTTGTGTATGGGAAGCAGTCAGCACCAACCACCTCATTTTACAGCGTGAACTTGATCACCACGTCGATTGTTATGCAACCTGCACTAGGATGTGTTAAAATACTAAACTCTTTAAAAACCTTTGCATGCAGCAAGGCGCATCCAGAGCTAACTGCTAGTGTCTTAGATATAGTAGTTATGAGATTACTGATATCATGTAAGAGGCAATGATGTAAAAGAACACATTATGAAGTTGCCTTACATGTTGATTTTTCACATCATTATTTCAAATGCTTCATCTTATTGGACTGTGTTTGGTGTTTTGATTTTGATCACTTTGAATTGATCAATCAAAAAGAGTGACTCCCTGAAAACCTTGCCAAGTGATCCTGCATTCGATATAGGATTTTGCAATGTGCAATGTCGTACAACTTGGTTTGCATAGACCTAGCCAACCCATAATGCACTGGGTAATTAGCTCAGTACTGGCTTCTGCCGGTATTGTGACAAGTTGTGACTCCAAAGAATTCTTGCAGATCTCAGCCAATGGAGCCAGGGTTTCGATGGGACATATCTCCTTTTGTCTCCAAAGAATCTAATCATACCCAGGTATTCTCACAGAAGAATAGGACACTTCAGCTTGGTGCAGAGCTCTCAAGCTGTGCTTGTTTCAAAGTCTTTTCACGTTTGATACTTTTCTCATGCATATAATTAGTGCATTGTCAGTGGTTTCACAATATGACCACCTTTCATTGACTTTTCATCACTTGTCGAGCGATTGGGAGGCCATGTTTTGGTAAAAGGGCCTACTGGTAAAAAATACAGATATGCGTGAAAAATACGAAAAATACCAAATACCAATTTTCTTGTTTTTTCCCCTTTAGGTAGATCTTTTAAAGCTGAAATTCCCATGTCAATTATAGCCAATTCTCATTATTCATTGAATTATTGTTGTCAGAGATATTTGGGGCTATTTTCTTCCTATTTAGCAATTCTGTTTCTCTCTATATGGAAAAAAGGCACATCTCCAGATACACCCTTGAATGTACACGAATAGCTGTTTAAAAGTTTGGCAGAAGGGCATAACTGTAGATATGCCCTTTTGCCAAATTAATAAGTATACAGTCTAAGAGAATGCCTGAAAAGTGGGAAGAAGGGCTGGGATAGGCCCTTTTACCCAAAACCTGGCCGTTGTGATTGGCTCAACATTGAACGGGGCCAGGTTTATGATGGAGCAGGGTTTCTGACGGGGTAGTACAAGGAACTCCTCAGATGAAGAACTGATGGATGATGGGGGGGGGGGGGATTACAATTGGTTTCGAAAGGATGAGATGTGGGAAGAGGGGGGAAAATTCCACTTGCTTTCTCAACATGTTGAGAACACTCATCAGGACTTCCCATTCACATGCACCCGAAATTTACAGTTTTTGAAGTTAAATATTTTGCAATATGATGCGAAAACAATTAATTCTAGTGTGTGGACACACACACACAAAGTGATTAACTGTTGCAGTACACATCGCATTGTGAAAAAACTTTTTTTAAACACTCTCATGATAATTTGCCCCTCATGGCACAGTAGGTGCGAACAGCATGCACAGAAACCCTTGATTATTTCTTAAAATCCCATAATGCAACTTGCCACAATATGTCGGTCCGCACACTCTGGGGCCCTGGATCATGCTCCAGTCATAGTTTCGACGTGTACAGTCTGCAGACACATTTGCAGCCGAATTATACATTTTTGCTGTGTGTTGAAAGGAGGTGCAAATAAAATTGATTTTTGTATCGCAATGCAAAAACCGATTTAAAACTCCTGTCTATGAATCTGGCCTCCATAACTTCAGAGATTTCTCCTTAGACAGGGCGGGGGGAGGGGGAGGTGGCTCAGGGCTCCCTCCCACTTTTTTGCACCATACAAAGGAATACATAAGGTGTCACCACTTTGCCCCCCCCCCCCCCTACTTTTTTACCTCGGACGTGCGTAAGTGGCACTAGATAGAAAATGATAGAAACCTTGAAATGTGAAGTGGCATCCCCCCACCCCCCCCCCCCCCCCCCACACACACACACACTTTTGAAAACATGGCGTAGGCCATGTTAGAAACCATAGAATTTTATTGTGTTGAGAAGGGTAAGGATGATTTGCAAAGGTGGGGTTGATTTTTATCATTTACATACTTTATTTCATGACTGACGTTTCATCTCCAGTTGAGGCCAATGCCTGTATGGATTCAAGCCATTGATTCATTTTATGGTTTCTAAGAAGCATGTTGTTATATTCAGAAGGGCAAGGAGATATAGTGTGTAGGTGCCGATATGATTTGTATAATACACACTTCATTTCATGTCTGGTGTTCCATTAATACAGTAAAGCTCAGTGCTTGTATGGAATCACCAGTGGTAAGTCGCAAAAATTTCAAGCTGTGAGAAAGGCTGTCGGTTCCAATTTGCAAAATGTTCATGCCGCGAATAACTATGTGTTTTACAGTAAGTGATGCAAAAACCGATTATCTCCTGTCTGTGAATCTGGCCTCCATGACTTCAGTGATTTCTCCACTAGAAAGCATAAAATTTTGTCATGTTGAGAAGGGTAAGGATGATTTGCAAAAGTGTGGTTGATCTTTATCATTTACATACTTTATTTCATGACTGACGTTTCATCGCCAGTTGAGGCCAATGCCTGTATGGATTCAAGCCATTAATTCATTTTTATGGTTTCTGTTCTGAGAAGCATGTTGTTATATTATTCAGAAAGGCAAGGAGATATATTTTGAAGGTGCAGATATGATTTGTGTATACACACTTTATTTCATGTCTTACATTTCATTGACAGTAAATCTTGATGCTTGTATGGATTCAGGTCATTTCAATGAACATGCTAATGACGTGAAAGCTAGAACCTGGAGGCTAGTATTTTTTGTTGGCTTGCTTGGAAAGTTTGACCATGTTATGAAAGAAGTCAGTAGGTTTGGAAAAAAAAAAAGTATTTGTCTTTCAATACTCTAACGTCATGTCAAATGTACGTATTCCCAACACTGTCTTTTAGCAATGTTCAAAATTGAACAAGGGGCTTGTTCATGGGGGAAATTTAGGCAAATATGTTCACTGACAATAACTACATACATTTGTCACATTACAGTAAAAAAAACCCCACAAACTCAATAAATAATGACATAAATCATGATGGTGATAAATCTCCGTTCTTGAATCATTTTTTTGTGGGGGATGTGTGCTGTTCTCTTTTTGAAGTTTGTCTTTTTTATCTAGATCATTGTGACACAAATACAGAGGAAAGTATTATGTAATGTTGATATAATGTGATTGAAAGGCGAATAAATGATAATAGGCGTTTTCACATCAGCCCAATAAAAATCCAAGCTCGAGATATTTTTCGCGATTGCAAATTAGTGCACTATTTCATTTCTTATTCACATCAGCCCGAATGGAATTAGCCCAAATTTTTGTCGAGCTAATTCGACAGCCGAGTATGTGCAAACAGCATCAGTAATGTGTGTGCCCTCTCAAAAATTCCTCATGATTTGTGTGCAGTTTGCCTCGATCGATCGGGTCACACACGCTAGGCATGAAGGGATGCATCACGCTAATTTCTCGAGTTGTTTTCACATTATCAAATAGTGCGCTACTATCCCGCTATTTCAAAAATTTCCCGAGTTGGACTCGAGAAATTTTCTCGAGCATAGCGATACAATTAACGCGGTAATTTGTGTTCACATTATCAAATAGCGCGCTATTTCGTGATCAGGTTAATTTCCCAAGTCAGAAAATAGCGCGCTATTTCGAAACATCGGGCTGATGTGAAAACGCCTAATGATGATAATTAAGCAGAAATAGAGCTTGGATGAAGAGCAAGGTTAAAGACAACTCTGAAAGGAATGAGACCTGCTGGAAAAAAGGTGGTCAAGATTCCCCAAATAACTTTGTAATTCTCATGCACATGACAGTTGATGAGAAAAGTAGACTCACATTAGTGCATGGGGCTTTTGACACATAACGAGTTTGCTTAATTCGAAACACTATTACAAACATGACTGCAATTACAATTCAAATCATCGTTCGTTCACACCTTAGTTTCGTCGCTTAATTCTGGCGAAACGTGACTGAAAAACACCTCCAGACTGTCTTTTGAAACACAATTGGATTTAAGTTTCAAATCACCCTCCGCGATACCACACAAAGTTATGAATTGTAAAAGTTTACAGAGGGTAAGAGAAATTTAAAATTTTCATTTTTATGTGATCCATGTATAGAGCAGCTCTCATTTAGGTTTATACCCCCCCCCCCCCAAAAAAAAAAAAAAAAAAATCACCAATTTTCAGAAATATTTTCTTCAGACCTGTTCTTGGTATAAGATAAGAGTATTGTGTGTCCTCCATAGTGGATAAGTTTTGTCTGTGCCCAAATATGTGAGCAAATGGAAATTGGTGAAATCCTTTGTACAAAAGCAATAGAGCGCTGCTCAACATGTACAGTAGATAGCACAAAGTTGCCAATTTTTCATCTTACACTCTAACCTTTTTTGATATTTCACAATGTTTCATTTTTCTACCATAATGACAGAGCAGTGGACTTGACTTTTTCATACTGTAAAAGTGGATATTTTCGCGCGACTAATTTTTCGCGCTTTGCCGGGTCAGAAATTTTGTGAAATTCTCTTTATATCTTCTTTAAATCAGTGTTCTGGTGTGATGTCACAAGCTATGAATGATTGCCTTCTCATCCAGCCGTAGCGACACTAAAACTTTAAAGATTCATTACTTTTGAACAGATTATAATTTTTTTTTCTGATATGTTCTGCTGTTATAAGCTGCATTCACTCAATCCCCATGTATATTTGGGCAAACTCCCCCTTTAAGTCAGAATTATGAGAAGAAACTAAAGCATCTCAACCTTCCATCTCTTTCCCATAGATGCCACAGAGCAGATTGACATAATTCAAATCTACAAAATCATGCATGGACTATAAATGAACTTGAGGTATCACACTTCTTTGATTGTCCGACTGAGAACAGAACCCCCGGTCATTGGTACAGCATCACAAAGAAGCATGCCTGCTCAAAGCTCAGGTTTATGCAGAAACATTAATAAATGGAACGGTCTTTCCTCCGATGTGTCAGAGGGTATGACTCTTAACAGTTACAAATCCAATTTAAAAGGATTACCATCCCTTTAAATTGGATTTGAAACTGGGGGTTCAGGTTTTGATTTTTTTTTTTTTGTACGAGATGATTAGAAACCACTTATGAAATATTAAAGAGCATGCAATTCTAAGAGGAATTCAAAGTTTATTTGATAAAGATCCATTTTGAAATGGCTGAGATATAAAAAAAAAGAAAAAAAATGTGGTCATAATAAAAGATGAAACCCAACTTTTATTACGACACCATGTTTCTTGATATCTCAGCCATTTCAAAACCAATTTTTTGTCAAGTAAAATTTGAATTCCTGTTAGAATTGTATGCTCTGTAATATTTCATATAAGAAGTTTCTAAAATTATCGTACCAAAAAAAAAGTTAAAACCAGAATCTCCATCTCAACCAGAACTATACAATCCCTTCAATGAAATTTTCAGCCTCAAGAAAAGGTAGATTTGATCCAGAAGAAGAGTCTTATTCCTGTCCATGCTCTACTGCTGTGCAGCGCCACTGAACAAAAGTGTTCAGATTCCGGCCAAATGTCAGCGAGAGGCAAATAAGTTCTCAAACTTTACCAAATGCTTACATCCAAGGTATTATGTAGACCAAACTACATCATACCATGGCAGCTCTGTGATTTAACAAGTTTCTCAAAGAGGCAGGTGATGGAAAAGAGAGCAGAGCAGTCAAGAAAAAAGGAAAGAAAAGAAAAGAAATTCAGTGATTCTGTGAGTTTCATCTCGTTTCTCATCTTCGGCAACCAACCCCTGCTTTTTCTCTCAGTCCCTTCCTCTTCCCATCTCTCTCTGTCTCTTTCAGTTTCTCTCTTTCTATCTCTCTCATATATCGTCTCTGTCTCCCAACTTCTGCTACTTCCTTTCTGCTCCACATAACTAAACTTCACCGTGCAGCTCCCAGGCAGATTGTAGAAAATGCATATATTCATGAGAAGAAGGCAAGTCCTCATGAATAATTCATCGCATGCTAAATTTTATTCATGAGCCATCGCTTGATTGGCGTTTGCACTGGTGTATCGGAGGTTAGTCTCTGCATGCAGACCCCGAGTGATATTTGAGAGGCAAGGAGAAACCATCGCATGTCGGTCGCCTGTAACATCATGATTCACAGAATATGCTGAAAATTTGCCTTTGAATTGATTATTTGAGGGAACATTTTCTGCTTGGTAGAAGGCCGAAAAAGTGATCTTTTTACTGGTGAATGGCTCAGTCGGATGCAAACACGAGCGTTTGAGTCTGCGTGTCAAGCTTAATTGTGCAGTGAGTTCTACAGTGGTGTTACACACAGGGAAATGACTCCGCCATATGTCGCAGCACAATGGGCACAATTGATGCCAATCGTTGCGTTTGAGGACACCAAATTGAGGCCCAACGATCCCAATCAAATTCGGATTTATCCAGCTACCGTTTTTCTCCACTCATGGGTCCATGTATTTGCCTTTTGCTGTACTTCTTTTCATTCTCTCTCCTCCTTCCCCCCCCCCCTCGCCCCCTCTCTTTCCTACTCTTTCTCACTTTGCCATATCCCCCTGGAGCTTAAAACCTCATCATTCGTTGAGCAGAAAATTAGGCACTGTCATTTGTTTTGGCCGGCAATGAATGACAACATATGTTGTGGCATTGTCTGTACTTGTATTTATCCGTCTTTTTCTTTAATGTAGCAATTAAACTTGATCGCTTGATGATGCTAGTCTTGGCACCAGGCAGTGACTAATTTCTCTGAATGTACCAAGGCAGTGAATGATATAATCTCTTCTAAATCTGTGCTAGACATTTCATGCCAACAAGATGACTTGCCTGTGGTAGTGACAGTCATGTGATGATGAAGTTGTTTTTTTTTCCCCCAAGAAGTCTATGAGAAGATTGAGAGGATGAGATGTGATGTTGTTGGTGATTATGGTGGTGATGGTGATTCTGTTGATGGCGATGATAATGGTGATGGTGATGATGGTGGTAGTGGTGTTGATGATGATGGTGATGATGATGATGATTGGTGGTAATGATGGCAGTGATGGTGATAATGGTGGTGATGATAATGGTGGTGATGATGTTGATGTTGATGTTGATGCTGATGCTGATGCTGATGCTGATGCTGATGGTGATGATGGTGGTGGTGGTCATGATGACAATGATGGTGATGGTGATGGTGGTGGTGATGATAATGATGATCAAGATTATCGTGATGATGGCAATGGTGATGATGGTGATAATGATAGTGATGATGATGGTGGTGATGGTGATGATGATGGTGATGGTGTGATGATAATAATGATGATCAAGATTATTGTGATGATGAAGATGGTGATAGTGATGATGATGGTGGTGGTGGTGATGGTGATGGTGGTGATGATGATAATGATGATCAAGATTATTGTGATGATGGCAATGGTGATGATGGAGATAGTGATAGTGATGATGATGATGGTGATGGTGGTGGTGATAATGATGATCAAGATTATCGTGATGATGGCAATGGTGATGATGAAGTTGGTGATAGTGATGATGATGGTGGTGATGGTGATGATGGTGATGGTGGTGGTGATAATAATGATGATCAAGATTATTGTGATGATGAAGATGGTGATAGTGATGATGATGGTGGTGATGGTGATGGTGGTGGTGATGATAATGATGATCAAGATTATTGTGATGATGAAGATGGTGATAGTGATGATGATGGTGGTGATGGTGGTGGTGATAGTGATGACGACTGTGGTGATGATGATGGTGATGATGATAATGTTGGTGATGATGAAGAGGTTGATAGTGATGGTGGTGGTGGTCATGATGACCATGGTGAATATGATGGTGATGGTGGTGATAAAGCCCATCTTTCAGCCCATCAGTGCAAAAGTATTCACACTAAAAGCATTTTATGTAGCAAGTTACCAGCTACCATAGCAACAGGCAGATGTCCTGAAAACTGAATGGGTGTTACTATGGTAATTCCTCTCATAGGAAGTTGGGGTTAAAGTCTCATAGACCTCAAGGGCCCTATGTTTAGTAGTTGGTTATTGTATGTGAAATTGGACATTGCCACTTTTAACATGATTCTTAATGGTTTGTTTTTTTTAACATAGTGACAGATTATCTTTATGGAAAAAATATAAATCTGCATTTTTCATATGAAGAATTAGTGAAGGTGAAGTTAGAGAAGTTGAAATGAATTCACTATGCAGACATCATTATCTGAAAGTTAAAGGTTTTTGCATTGTGCTTCCTTGATATAATGTAGATTACTCTCATACTGAGAACACATTTTGTGAATGGTTTATGTGCACTACATCTATAAATACAAGGTATGTACAGTCAACCTCGGATACCTCGAACTCGGATAAGCCGAATATCGCTTACCTCGAAGGCAAAATGAAAGTCCCGATTGTTCCTATGGAGTTTTCGTGTGTTAAAATTTGCGTAGCTCGAAAAAAACTAACTCGAAGTTCGGTTACCTCGAAGGGAAATCTCATGTCCCGATCTTAATTAACTTATTGTTTTTCCCAGCATGTTGCTCGAATTGAAATTGCAAACATCACTCAGCATTTCCGATGAAGCGCGCGTGGACAGCGAAGACATGTCACAAATCTTTTCACACTCGATTGTAAATATTCTGAGCCCCAGAACGATCGTGCGCTCAAAGAAATACCCGGTACACAGCAGACAAGGAAAATCCCCAACACCTACTGTACCTACACACGTACACGGTATGCATATACTTTTAAGGCCATTCATGGTCTGGCCCCAGGATACCTGTCTTCCCTAATTGAGCGACGGCAGTCTCGCCCTGGCCTTCGTTCATCTGGCCTCACTCTCCAGGTGCCCATCACACATCTCAAGGGATACGGAGACCGGGCGTTTTCCTCTATTGCTCCTCGCCTATGGAACTCCCTCCCATCTTTCCTCCGTGAAATTGACAAACTGGATCACTTCAAAGCCTCACTCAAGACTCACATTTTTCACCAGACATTTAATTGCTAACTGTCTTGGAGGAGTCTGCGCCTTTGAATGTTTCTGTGACAGATATATGGCGCCATACAAATGCTGTGGATCATCATCATCATCATCATATAGCAGCCGTGCAAATGGAGTGCTTACAATAGCACTACGCTCTGCCCATCATCTTTCTTTGACCACTCTGTTTTGATTTGCGATTGTGATAGTCATGCCGTGCGCGTACATTTCTTAATCGTCGTGGCGCACCTGCTTAGGTGTTGACAGTTATATCTTTGGCATTAATCACGGTCCACTGTCCAAACATCGATCTCCCGCTAGTGTTTTTTTTTAATACTTTTTTCCTTTCACGAAGTTTGTTTCATTAATTCTCCCCCGAGAACGCAAGCTCTGAATATTTTTTTTTCCAGCAATGCGATTATGAAAATAGTGTGGTATATGATCTGGAAGTATAGGCCTAGCATAATAAAGAATAGTATAGATATGATTTAACAACAGTTTATTCTGATAAATTTCGAAGTAACGGAATAATACGCTTTACGATTTTCAAAAAAAAAAATCATCATGTATTTTACCCCTGTTTTGACTTGAATCTTTTTTGAGTTTTCGGTATTTTTTTTTCTTTTCTTTTCTAGCACAATCGTCAAGGCCCCCTAAGATTGTTTCGCTTTTTTTTTAATGCGAACAATCCTCTTCGGTAAATGTTTATGATTACAGTAATAGCACTGTCCTCAGAAGCCATAGCCGGAATCTGATCTTGCAATATTACTCACTACTCAAGTAGCCCATCCTTCATGTACTGTGCTGCACTTATTTAGGGCTCGACACTTACAGTGGCCCGGGGCCACCAAAACGCATGTCGGGCCACCAAAAAAAGTCGGATGTTTGCCTTTACTTTTGGAGATGAACAGCGGTAACAATCGGCCCCGAAAGTTGCTACAATGAATGTCAGATGATTGCCTTTGATTTTGGAAATGAATAACAGTAATATTCGACTCCATATTATACGATACTAGAATAAATGTCGGATGTTTGCTTATACTTTTGGAAATGAATAACGGTAAGATTCAGCTCTGTACGGTGCTTAAATTAATGTCAGATATTTGATTTTGCGTTTGGAAATAAACAAGAATAACATTCGGCTCCGAAAGATACAAAAATAAATGTCGAACGATCCCTTAGACGTTCAGAAATGAATAACAATAGTATTCAACTCCGTATGATGTTTGCTTTTATATTCGAAATTAAATAGCAATAACATGCGGCTCCAGAAGATGCTAAAAAAATTTCAAATGTTTGCTTTGACGTTCGGAAATAAATAATAATATTCAACTCGGTACGATGATAATATGAATGCCGGATGTTTGCTCTTACGTTCGAAAGTACATAGCGATAACATTGAGCTCCGGAATAGGCTAAAATGAATGTTGAATGATCCCTTTTACGTTCGGAAATGAATAACAATAACATTCAACTCCGTACGATGATTAAATAAATGATTAAATAAATGATTAAATAAATGATTAAATAAATGATAATATGAATGCCGGATGTTTGCTTTTACGTTCGAAAGTACATAGCGATAACATTGAGCTCCTGAATAGGCTAAAAGGAATGTTGAATGATCCCTTTTACGTTCGGAAATGAATAACAATAACATTCAACTCCGTACGATGATTAAATAAATGTCGGATGTTTGCTTTTACTTTCGAAAGTAAATAGCAAGAACATTCGGCTCCGGAAGATTCCAAAATAAATATCACAGTCATGATTGCTTTTACATTTGGAAGTGAATAGCAGTAACATTCTGCTCCATACGATGCTAAAATAAATGTCGGATATTTGCTATTATACATTTCTAAATTAATAACACTAACATTCAGCTGCGTTTGATGGTAAAATAAATGTCTGATATCTGCCTTGACGTTCAACAATGAAAAACAGTAACATTCAGCTCCATTCGACGATAAAATGATTGTCAGATAATTCATTTCACTTTTGGAAGTGGACAGCAGTAATATTGGGCTCCGTATGATAGTAAAACGAATGTCGGATGTTTGCTTGGAAATTTTGAAATGAATAACAGTAATATTCTGCTCCGTATGATACTAAAATAAATAACTGATTGTTGCTTTTACATTTGGAAATGATTAACGGTATCGTCTGCTGACTGTGAGTGCTGCTGGTAGACACATGGAAGACCGGTGCGTAGCGGTGCGACATTGCCGTCGCTCCCTGTAGCCCTAAACAGTCTTGGTGAGCTACATGTACACCCATAGTTGTGCAAAATTTTAATAGTTTGCAAAGCTAAGACTGTGATTCTTGTGTTGGATATTGTGTAGGAGATGATGACTTAGAGAGAGAAAAGGAGGAAAAACGAATAGTGATCGAGGGGGTACCTACGCCGACGCGACAATGTACATTCAGCACTAATGTTCTGCAACCCTGTCTTGCACTCGATTACGTACCGGTATTTTCTTTTTGTTTTTATGGTGATAAGTCATTTAATTGTCCACCAGAAAACACTGATGAAAGAAGAACATCGATTTTCATTCAATTCATTCATTTTAAAGTCGATTCAAATCCAATTAACAAGCATACAAGCAATCGGTAGGCACTGTAACAGATACCATGTTGAACATCTACAAAAATCGGATAAGTCGAAGAAAATTTGACGTTCGTGTACCTCGAAATTCGCGTACCTCGAACCAATTTCTTCAGTCCCGACGACTTCGAGGTATCCGAGGTTGACTGTATATATGAGGTATATATATGTGATATATATGTTTATGTGTTTTGTGTGTGTATGTTAAGTGTCTTTTTATCAGAACTCCTTCTTTCTGTGCATTGACATAATGTCTGTTGCTCTTCTGCAGTGCATGTGTCACAGCTTTCAATCTTGTTCATGCAAGTCAGTTCATTGTCTGTGACTAGTAACAAGAATTGTCTCTTTCACCATCCTTGCATTACTGCTGTGCATTCACACCCACTGTCGCTGTCCTTATACTTAACCTTCACAGGGTCTTCCTTTGGTGGAGAAGCCGAGTAGAGTATGAACTGGATACTAAAAAGAAGAGGGGGAAAAGAAAACCCGCCTCCACTCAAGGATCTGAAGACCTCTCAGGGTGAACAAGGGGAGCTTAGTCTGAAGGAGAAGAAGGAGGAGGAGAAGGATGACAATGACAACAACAACAACAACAACAACATCAACAACAATTACTACAACAACAACAACAAGAGGGAAGAGGAGGAGGAACACAACCCACATTAGAGAGAAATACAGAATGGTAGGTATAACTGACTTTTTTTTATAATGAAATGGATTTGTCTTAAAGGCATAATTTACCATTTGCAGATGAAACAAAAACCCATCATTAGTCCTTTGAAATAGTTCTAATATGTGAGTTTAGGGATAGACACAACCACTGTAAAAATTTGAATCCGTATAATGTGAACAATAGTTATAATAAGAATGCTTCTAGATTAAACCATCTACAGTTATGGTTTACTGAGAAAAATACTGATATCTCCCTATATATGTTAAGCTTAATTGCAAAAATGTTATATGGTAGGATGTTTTGTGATACAGTAGATCTACACATATGTATCAAATGTGATATATCTTGAACATTTTTAAAATCACTGCTTCCAAAGGTAAACTAGACCTTTAAAATGCTCTTTGCACAACATAGAAAAGAAAGAGAAAGATATTTCTACAATTTTTCCTTCCAAAGGACACCTAGAAGAAGAGAAAATGAGAGATTGAATTAAAGAGAGATGAAATGCAGCTAAAAAAACAACAATCCTAATCAGCACATGAAATTATGACATCATTTCCTAGCACTCCAAGAGCAAGAAGACTCTTCCATTGTGTTTCAGAAGGAAATAAACAGATTATCCACATGTTGTCAAGTGAACGTTAGCTTGATGCATACTGGATCCAGTATCGGATGATGTTCCTACCTCCAATGGGTCATAGTATGTCTATTATCAGGCTGATTTGATCAAATTTTGATGTAATCGTTTCTCTCACATACTTTCTCTATGTGCGTGTAATTGAATTACTTTGTTAATGTAACTGAGGAGATGGTTTGGTATTTCTTCTTCAAACTGAATTTGAGCAATATACTATTTTTTCTGGTTTCTGTTCTAACTTGTCAATTTCATTTTAAAATAGATTTCTCTCTGGTATGGTAAATAAACTCTTGTCGTAATCAAGGTGATCTTAGAAATAAAAAAGATAAAGTTTTGTGAACAGAGAAGATAATTTTTCATCAGAATCAGGCAAAATAAAAGGATGTATTATTTCAGAGGTTCACTTTTTCACCAATGGGGGCTATTTATCATAGGCACATATACCAATGATTTAAATACCTCATTGACTTATACTTCAACCTCAGTTCCCTTCATGTTAATTTTCCTTCATGAATTGAAAATCCAATGAATTTGAAATCAAGTTGTTACAGAGCTGTAAGGATGTGGCATCGATGACCCCAAAATGATTTGTGCAATATTTTCTATGAATCCAATGGAAGATGCATGAAGGCATTGCATCATCGCCCTCTAATTATTTAGATGTGTCTGGAATCAGTGTTTTCTGGATGTCTCTCTTATGCCTTGAATGAGACCTTGTAGAAGACGTGTTTCCTTGAGATTTCTGCATTTGCTACGCTTGATCATGGAGTTGAGTTCGTTCTTCTCACTTCTTTGTTTCTAGTCAGTACCTGGGGACCTTAATGTCCTTCCGTTTGACCATAAAATGCTGCATAGGCTCTTACACTTAGGAAGCCATTCTTTTCACTGGCGTGGACTGGACTGAGCTTTTGTTATTCGTCACTTTTGTGGTGTCATTAGAACTAACATCTTTCGGTAGTTTCTACGTAATGGTCGCATATACGTGTGGAGGTTGAAACCATACAGGGTGATTTGACTTTCAATGAAGCTACTGAGTTGTGTTATGAGCCCTCTCTGTAAAAAAACAAAAACTATGACTTCCACTAAGCGTTTAGATTTCTTCCCTACGACCCCATATCAAATGCGCAGCCGGCCAGCCTTGCCTCTGTTTATACGTCATAGCTGTGGGTGAACGCAGCAAACTACCAAGGTCAACTGTGCCTACGCATTACGGCAGCAAAAACGTGCAAGTTTTCTCAAATGACGTGACATGGTGAATATGTGTTGCAGTGTGAGTTGAATGGTCAAATATCGCAAATGTTAAAGGACAAGTCCACCTTCTTAAACATAAGGATTGAGAGAATGTAGCAATATTTGTAGAACAGATCAGTAAAAGTTTGAGTAAAATCAGACAATCTGTTCATAAGTTATGAATTTTTGAAGTGTCAGTTCTGCGATCACTGGATGTGAAGACTTCTACAGCTTGTGATGTCATATGTGTTGGACGATATAAGGAAAATATAAAGAAAATTCAACATATTTTCATTTTTCTCGCATAAAGGACACTTGACTTGCCTCTTTCAGAAGGCATGGGGAGTGATATTGCCCTGAACATATGTCAGTTATAAGTTGAGAAAATGTGTACTTTTTTCAAAAAATGAAATTTTGTTGAAATTCTCTTTATATTTTCCTTATATCATTCTACGCATATGACATTATTAACTGCAGTAGTCTTCTCATCCAGCATTGACTGCGCAGAAACTTTAAAAATTCATAGCTTTTGAACGGATTGTCCAATTTTCCTCAAACTTTCACTGATGTGTTTCACTTATATTGCTGCATTATCTCAATCCACATGTAAATGAAGGTGAACTTGTCCTTTAAAGGGATGGTATTGTATTCATGGAGATAAGGATTGGGCTCATAACTTTTTGTGAGATACCTAGAAACCACTTATGAAATAATACAGAACATACCATTATAAGAGGAAAGAAAAGTTTATTAGATGAAAATCAGTTTTGGAATTTCTGAGACAACCAAAAATAGAGTCAAACAAAGTGATCCTAATAAAAGGTCGGTCCCATCTTTTATTAGGATTGCTCTGTTTTGGATATCTCTGCCATTTCAAAACCAATTTTCATCAAATAAACATTGAATCCCTCTTGGAATTACATGCTCTTTTATATTTCATAAGAGGTTTTGCATTATCTCACTAAAAAATGTGAGAAACCTGAAGTTAGTTCTCCACCAAAACTATATGATCCCTTTAATGTGATATTTCCACAAAGGGAATAGGCCTACTGAAGATGTTCCTGGTACTATAGAGTACATGAAAGATACTGTGAACAATTTCATGGCCACCCAGAAGAGACTGTAAATTGCCAACTCTGTGATTGAGTTGTGGAACTATTGAATGTGAACACCATTATAGCATGGTGTTACTGCAATTCTCTCTTCCTCGTTTACATCACCGTGCAAACTTTCAAACAAAACACACCTTTTGACTCCTCAGTGAAAATACATATCACTTTGGTAAACACACACACATGCACACCCACACACACACACACACACACACACACACACACATGCTCAAAAATTGTTTGCATAAAATGAAGTTGATTATAAACAAGCTATCTACTCCAATGGAATTCTAATGACAAAAGGATGTTTGAAAACCCCAGAGTAGATCTGAAGCCATTATGAGTATCATCGGCTAAATTTGCTTTTAGTGGTATACATGTAAATACATGCAGTCCCATATATTCAGTTAATTGATTGACAAACAGAAATGAAATGATCAAAATGAAGAGTTACAAGTCATCCATGATTCTGCAGTAGTTTACCTGAAAAAATTCAATATCTGTTCATCTCCTGAAAAAGAAACATTGCAAAAGTCTTCCTGAATTGGGGTATTTTATTGTCTTTTTTATCTTTGCTTAATAAAGAGATGCATGTAACATTGAAGAATTAGTATTTGCTATATATATCACAGGGTTTGTATTTTTGCAAATTTTGTGAAGGGGTGCTTAACCCATATCGGGCCACCTATGGGATATTCCGTGGTTTGTTTGAACGCCGCAGGGGCCATATACGGAATATCCCGTAGTGAATGAAATGACATATTAACGACGTCATTCCAAAGTTCTTTCACCTTCTAACCTTTGACAACATATCCCAGAATGCTTTGCTACACTGTCTGCGATGATTCAAGAAGGTTTTGTCGGTCGAACGCCAACAATATCGTAAAAATCATCGAAAAAATGTGTGTTTACATGGAATAACGCGAATAACCACGGAGCGTCAGTGGGTGCTATCTACAGCTGTACGGAGTGCTCGATTTTGGATTTTTTTGCCGCAGTTTTTGAGGAGGTTTGGACACTCGCCGGTCGATGATCGACTGTGATAACAATCCCACATGTACATCCACGTGTATGTACAACAATTGTATAATTCAGTCGAAACTGAAAAGCTGTAGAAGTGTATCTATCATGATGAGTTTCGCTTCAATAAACTATAGGATGCACACATTATACTATCAATTTCCCGTGCACTCGCAATGGATTCATCGTCATAAACATAAACATAAACCTGCAATTATTGCATCAATGGTCATGATATTTATATGTCCAGAAAGCTGACACTCTGATCATTTCATTTAAGGTACTGGATGTGTAAAATTACAACATTTGCTATTTTTAATCCATGAATGAAAGCAAACAAACAAATTGATTTCGTAACGTTTGGATAACTGTACTTCACTTCTGCTGAGTACTATGACTGCACTGTGCATTAAATGGCAGCATGTCATATACCATTTGAAAGGGAATTTTGTCCTCTTTCAAATGACATATAACTTGTCTATATTTTGTTCATTGCTTGCTAATGAAGAGCGATTGTTTGGAGAGTTGTCTGCCTGTCAGCGTGTGCGTGCAAACGGTGCTGGGCCGCTGCGGTGTTTGTTTACACAAGTGCGTAATTGGCCCGATATGGGTTAACAACACAACATGCTAGAATATCAACCCTTATTCCGATTTGAATGCAATGTGCATGCTTGCATTTCTCTGTTCGCTACCGTATTCCTCGGTAGTGAATTCAAAAACCCATAAAATCGTAGGGAAGTTACACTTTGCAAAAAAATTGGACAAATTTGCTAAATAAATGGATTATACAGTATCTTGCTGAATACTCTTTGGAACTTTCCTAACTTTGATTGTGAATGTGTGAAGCCATGATATTGTGTTAGAGACTGCGATGAAATTCTACCACCAATATGAGTTTGTAAGACTGGGAATATTGCCATATTTTTTTTTTTTATTGTGGATTGAATTATTTTATATTTGAATTATTTTGCTTTTCAAAATGCATGTTTTAAACAAGAATTCTTTAAAGAAATCATATTTGCACAAGTGGTACTCAATGTCTTCTTTCATTATGGCATGACGACAAGGGAATTTCCTGATATTTTTCGAGTGATTCTGTGAAACCTTGATCAGACTTTAAGACTGGCTGGGACGGGAGAGGCTGTCTGACGAAATGAACTAATCTTCTTTATGTTGATGACATAGCTTTTATCATGTAGGGCCTCATAACATGGTCATGGGCTGTGCGCACAAAATGCCACAGTGTCTGCTGATGGTACCGCTCCAGAGATGTGAAAAATCTTCAACCCATCCTTCTCTTCAAGTTTCTTTTCCTTTCCTTCTCCTTCCTCTTTTCTTCTTCCTTGTCATCTTTCCTTTCTTCTCTTTCCTTTCTGTTCTTCTTTTATGTTGATCTTTTTCCTTCTTCTTCATCACTTCATCATTCTCTTCATCACTTCTTCACCTTCCTTCATCTTTCATTTTCTTCTCCTGGTTCTCCTCTTCTTCCGCTGCCTACTTCTTCTTCTTCTTCTTCTTCTTCTTCTTCTTCTTCTTCTTCTTCTTCTTCTTCTTGTGGAACAATATGCAGTGTTTGTGGAGTATACATTGTAGTTGGTCAACTTTGTGCATTCTGTTAAACTTTCCTTCGTGTTCCCTAATTATCTTCATACATGTACTGTTCATCTTTTTTTTGGGGGGGGGGAGGGGGTCATTAAATTCTTTGCATCTGTGAGAGCATTGTGAAACAGTTGAGAATGCATGCCACATTTTTTTTTGATAGAAAGAAAGCAAGAGCAGAGCTGAGATACATAAATTAGAAATGTTGACTTCTTCTTTTTTTTTCTTTTATCATCATCAAATATTTGCCTCATCATTATTAGTATTACTCTTGGTTGGGAAATATCAATTGGGCTTATGGTAGTAGTACCTAGTAATTGCAAAAAAAAAGTGTGGTTGTTATAGTAGTGACATAATCATTATCATCATCATCATTTATATTATTAGTTTCGTAATAGGTTATTGTTCGTCATCTTTGACTTTATAACACATACACACACACAAACATACATACACACATATAGAGTAAGGATGGTTGTACTACAACTCTTCATGAGACAACATCAGTGCAAATCAATATTTTAGCAACCAATTGTACTCCAAGCGACACATCCATTTAGAAGCATCATCGGGTAGCGAATGGTTCCCCTGTCTACTAAATTCAGTCTCTCTGCGCTGTATATTTTTCTCTCTGCTATCGTTACGACACAAGAATCTGCAGAGGAGTAGCGGTCTGCCGTACAGACCCAGATGATAAGCTGTATCCAGCAGTATATGGAGTCCAATGTCACCCCGTTAGGATTGATCCCCCACTGTGTTATATGGTCACTTACCTCCAGACCACACATTGGATGGAGCAGACGACCATTGGTGGGGTCTCAGCCGCCACAATTATCCTCCTGTCTATTTCTCTATCTTTCTCTCCTTATCTCTCCTTCTATTTCTGTATCTTTCTCTCCATATCTCTCCTTTTATTTCTCTATCTTTCTCTCCTTATCTCTCCCTCTATTTCTCTATCTTTATCTCCTTATCTCTCCTTCTATTTCTCTATCTTTCTCTCCTTATCTCTCCTTCTATTTCTCTATCTTTATCTCCTTATCTCTCCTTCTATTTCTCTATCTTTATCTCCTTATCTCTCCTTCTATTTCTCTATCTTTATCTCCTTATCTCTCCATCTATTTCTCTATCTTTCTCTTCTTATCTCTCCTTCTATTTCTCTATCTTTCTCTTCTTATCTCTCCTTCTATTTCTCTATCTTTCTCTCGTTATCTCTCCTTCTATTTCTCTATCTTCATCTCCTTATCTCTCCTTCTATTTCTCTATCTTTCTCTCGTTATCTCTCCCTCTATTTCTATATCTTTCTCTCCTTATCTCTCTCTCTATTTCTCTATCTTTCTCTCTTTACCTCTCCTTCTATTTCTCTATCTTTCTCTCCTTATCTCTCCCTCTATTTCTTTCTCTTTCTCTGTTCTCTATTTCTCTCTTTGTTTTTCCTCCTCTTTCTTTCCTCTCTTTATTCCTTGTGTCATTTTCTTTCTATATAAATTTTGTGGCATTTTTCTCTCCTCTCCTAGCTTTTTAGTTTTGTCTATGAAAATTCTCTTCTCTCTGTTCTTTATTTATTTTTTCATCATTATCTACATACTGTCCTTAGTCTCTCTGTCTTTTCCACTCTTCTCTCACTCTCTCTCTCTCTCTCTCTCTTTCTCTCTCTCTCTCTCTCTTTCTCTCTCTTTCTTCAGCCAGGTATCTCTTTGAGTGATGTCTTTGTGTTAACACTTCAATGTGACTACTCATTACAAGTATTTGATATTTGTATGTCCTTTATCTCCTTCACTTTCTCTTCCTTCCACGACTAGAGCACTCTGCAGAGTGGATTTGGCGCTATATAAATCATATCAATTATCATTATTATTAATTATTATTATTATTAATGTTTTGGTCTTTTCATGATGTCACTGATTTCTGTATTTATTTCTATTCAGCCCCTATATCCCATTTCCCTTTTGTTCGTGTGTTATCATTCTTTGATCTTTTGATCCTTCTTCTTGCATTTATTAATATATCCTCATCTCCTTTATCATCATTATCATCTTCATATTTTTCTTCTTCTCTTGCTCAATATGATTATTGTCATTCATATAACTTTTAGTAGTTTTAAGTAGAAGTAGTAGTAGTAGTAGTAGTAGTAGTAGTGTAGCAGCAGCAGTAGTAGAAGTAGAAGTAGAAGTGGTACTACTACTGCTTCTAATTTTTTACATTTAATATTTTCATAATCATCATTATTGTGTATCATTATCATTGTTAATATAATAGGTATTATGGCTATTCTTATCATTATTTATTTGTATTTTTATCATATTATCATATTATCATTTTGATGAACATAGTGTGTGAATTATGTCACTTTTTGGTCTACACAATATCAGATGGAGAAAGAATAGCTGTGTAAGTTGCAAAACATAATGCGTCATCACTCACTGTTTGCTCTTATTTTCCCGCATCCGTTTCGTTCCTTCCAACCTCAATGCTCCACCCCTGTCCGTACCTCCCCTCCCCTCATCCTTCTTGGTCCTGGACCCTTTATTTTGCCCCCCAGCAGAGCCCAATCCCCAATCAAATGCAGGTCAGAACTTGGCGTCTGTCAACTGGTCTAATTAATTTCTCCGACTCATACTTGTCCATTGATGCCGTCATCAAAGGGGCTGAGGCATGATGGGAGCTGACCTGTCGCGGAGGTCGTCCAAAGTACACCTAGGGCAAGTTCAGTCAGTCTGCTCATCAGGATAAACCTTCTCTTCCTTTCCTAAACCTCTCTCTTTCTTGCTCTCTCTTGCTCTTTCACGCTGTCTTCCATTTTATTTTATATTCTTTTCGCCCATGAACAACCTCAGAGCCATCATCATGAACTTTGATGAGAACTCCAGAAATTTGGAGGTTGGAGCAGGAGAGAGAGATGAGTTAGAGAAATGGGCTGGCAGGGGCTGTAGGAGGGAGAAAACGATGATGTCATTTCCAGCTCATGTTTTGCTTGTCAATTGGGGAGATTGTAGTTGGGTTATTCATGACAAAAGCGCAATTCTTGTTCTGTGGTGGACTTTTTTAACCCCCGGAATGAAACGCTGTTTACCTCTATTCCATCAGGATTGGGGTTCCGAGGGGGGGGGGGGGGGGTTGGATAGGGGTGGGAATCCAGTCTGGATGAAGAAGATGAGGGGTTACCGGGTGGAACCCAGGGCAGTGGGAGGAGAAGAGGTGAAAGTTCTGAGAGACACTGAGAATGGAGTCTGGCATGTGTGGATACCATTAAGAGAATCGACATGAATAAGTCCATTTTTCACAGGTCAAACCGCCTTTGAGCGGTAACAAGGATCTATTGTGTAATTGAGGCCCAGTTTTCTGTCGCTGATGGAGAAGAGATCCTCCGGTCTCTATCACTCCATAGGAATTTCAAACCGTGGCAGCGCAATGCTCGGATTTAGGGGTTATGGAGCGGAGGGGGCTAGGGAGGGGTGTCCCGGTCGCATCAGAATGTGTTTGCCAATGACTTTGTCTCGGATTGCTTAAAGTGCAATTGACTTGCTGCCCGATTGGTAACAATGATGTATTGACTTATAATCGCCTGGCATGCCAAAGTGCCAGTGACTCATTATACGCGAGGGGATGTTTTTGGAGCGGGGTGATAAATACCGCCCGGCACTTCGACTTGTCTCCGCGCCGTAGCGTTCAGATGTCTCTATTATCCTCACCATCCCACATGTTAATTTAGAGACGACCTAATGAGAATGAGAAGAAAAAGAGATTGATGCTAGCGTAGCGGATTGTCGTGAATATGTGTTAATAGATCCAGCAGATGGCCACAGGCCGCTTGCTCTCCTCGTACTTCCATCACGGCGCTGGAACGAGTCGAACCCCCCCCCCCCCCCCACCCGCTATATTAAATACGTGGTGGAATGTAGTAAACAAGGGTCAGAAAATTGAGTGGAAAGAAGATTACTTTATTATTAGCATGCTGTTGTAATTATTTTTAATAACTTCCGCTGCTTTTTGTACCGATTTTCTTCTTCCCCTCCCCCGCCCTTTTTCCCTACCCCTCTTTTTTCCGTCTTGTCTTTCATATCATCCAAGAAGTGTTGCCATCTACTGTAGGATTGTGCTGAGGTAGATCGGGGGGACGATGACTGGTTAGGAGACTGATTCCAGTGCTCATCAATTCCCCCGAGTCGGCTTGTCCTGTTTTTCCTAGAGCAGCTGATGTCGGGACCAGCATGAGGTAAGCTTTAGCGGGCTTCATAAGACCTGTGGCCCACTGTCAACAACATGTTGAAATGCTTGGCCAGAAGGGAGAAAAGGCGAAAGTAGAAAGAGAAGAAAGAAAAAGAGAATCAGTTAGCACGGCCTCCATAAAAGCGACTGTTTTTTATGATCCTTGGGAGCGGTTGGCAATGATTCTCGTTGCGCCACACAATCAGAAAATCTTCATCGCAGGAGCACAAGAATGCATAACTGGCCGTGATCGATCCGCGCTGAAACGATGTCTATTGTGTCTTTTGATGCGGGGATGACTAGGTCTCCCCCCTTGGTCTGGCCCCTGCGCCACGGGGTTCCTGGTGCTTCTGATGACTTTAGCAGAGCGGTCGGACTTTGAAGAAGGTTTCCAACCGCGTCAGGTCAGGAGAGGGGAAGCCAAACCCATGGTAATGAAAGATATTCAAGGGCAATCAAATAAGATGGCAAATGGGAATAAAGAGGCATTCTGACGGTCTGTCATCTCCTTCTCTCGGGAGAATAGTTTTGCGACTCTCGCCGGGAGGGTTATCGCGGCCAAAGGTTGTCGTTCTGCCGATCGTAAACGGCTCCGATTTCTTTTAACAAGCGACTCCAACTGGATTGAGGGTATTATCCGGCACCTCGGACAACACGATGTTGTCATCAAGAAAGATTGGAGAAGACAGCGTTTCATGAAAACGCATTAAGACTACTTTCGATTGTGTATTGCCAGAGGATTGCCAAGAATGCGAGTCGCGGAGAAAATGGATTCAATGTGTGTGTATTTGGGCGAGCCGAGAATAGCCGACTTGGCCTCGTGACCGAAGTTTCTATTGTAAATGTCATTCCGCTGAACCCTCTTTGTAAGCGGAGCCCGAAACGATCGCTGCTGGGTTTGTTTTGGCGACGGAGAACTGTATCCCTCTGAGCCGCATTCTTTTGCGTTTTGTTAACGTCGCCTGCGATTTGACGGTTGGACGTGCCCCTAATCGCAGCATCAAAGTAATTCCTCGAGAAACTGAAAAGGGATAAATCAAGATGACAATGAAGGGGCACGGCGTGGCCCCAAGAATTCCAATCTTTTCTTGCCGACAATAAAGATCGTCGCAGCTGCTCCCATGGACCTAGACATACTTCTGTCGTAAACCGTAATGATTTCGTCTCGACAGTCTCAAAAAACAGCTACGTCTGGGTAATCATGCCGTCTCAAAGTGCTGGTTCCCACAACATGACCGTAATCTGTCCTGCTGCCTGGGCAAATCCCACACAAAAGGAGTTATCCAAACATCGCCGTAAATCCTTAAGTTAGACATCATCATGCGACGTGATATGATGGGGAGGAGATGAAGAAATACAGAAGGGACAGCGCGGTGAAATACCTCCTTCAAACCCAAAGTTAATTCTTCCATTAATGAAAAAATTATAAGCAAGTTTATCAACAATCATGCTGAACTGAGTCATTGAATATCACAAACCCTTCAGATAATTGAATTAGACCCGACATTATCAAAACACATTAAAACCAATACTTTCCACACAGCCCTCTCACCAACAGATAATTAGAATTAAGCAATCAGTTTTCTTAGTACACCATATTTAGAGGATATATGGATACATTATGACGCTTCCTTTCTCATTAGAAGCTGCTGTCATTTCCAAAGCATAGCAAATCGGCTGCCTTGGCGGAAGGACCATAAGGCTTGCAAGCTCAAAAAATCACACACACAAAAAAAAATATATCCTTACATCATATTGAAGAGCTTTCAAAACTCTATTGAATTATGTCACAATCTAAAATTTGATTTTGGGGTCAAAATTTCATGCTAGGGCCCTTCTGCCGGGCAGGCAACAAGAATAATACCTGTATAAGGAATAGTTGATTAATGAGTAATTTATATTTCATTGTATGGTAAGACAATAGAGAAAACTGCTTTAATTTGCTCCAGTTGATTGAAACAAAGAATAGTTTGTGTGTTAAATGTCTAATTCCAAGTCAGGGAGACATTATTGCTTTAAAGATAGATGTTTTGTTTTTTTATTTGTGCAACCCCTCCAGGAGAGTATTTTCCATCAAATTTCAGGCGTTTAAAGCCATTTAGTTTCATAAGCAAAACAAGTCCTTCATTCCATCTTTTTTAAGTGCTAAAAGCTTCTTGAAACCACTCTGAAAAACAGATGGTGAATTAGTGGGATCACAGGGTTGATAAAAATTTTGATATTTATGAGTTGTGGGAGAATCAAGCCAAGTTAGATATGTGGATTGAGTGAAAGCAGTAACATTAGTAGACGACATCGATAAAAGTTTGAGGAAAATCAGACCATCCTTCAAAAGTTATTAATTCTTACGTTTTGGCGCTGCCATTGCTGGATGAGAAAACTCCACCGCTTTTTGACATCATGCATGGAAAACAATATATACCATTGAGAACCAGCTGATTTTGCTACAACATGCATTTTCCATAGACACATGCCTGAGTAACTTGTGACTAATCTTCTACGGCTGAAGAAAATTCAACATATTTTCATTTTTCTAGCATTGATGAAAGAGCATGCTTGACTTACCTCTTTCAGAAAGCAGGCTGGTGGAATAATGTTATCCTTAACATATGTCAGTAATGAGTCAAGGGAATGAGTACTTTTCATTATCAAAAAATGAAATTTTGTTGAATTCTCTTTATGTTTTCTTTGTGTCGTTTTCCATACACAATGTGAGCTGAAGTAGTCTTCTCATCCAACGATGGCTGCAGCAAAATCTTCAAAATTTCACACTTTATAGCCATTCATATATTCACAAAGTTCATGCTTTAATCAGTAGTGCTGATATGCATAAGAGCTATTAGACCCAGGAGAAGGAAAAGTGCAAAATGTCAGAGGTCACTAACACCTCTCATACAAAGCACAGAGAACCTAAGACATGCCGAGATGATGAACTATTGATCATCATCCATCAGTTAAGGGGGGGGGGGGGGGAGGGGAGGGGGGGGCTGAGTAGGGGTAAGAATGGAGGGAAGGGGGGGGGAGGGGCGAGGGGGAAGAATCAAACAGCAGGAGAAAATTCTGAACAACCAGCTTTGTAAGGAATATCCCCTCATGCTTTTACATCTGGCAAAGTCCAGACCACAATAATTTTTATTTCATTTCATTTCAATTTTTTTTTTTTAGGGGGGGGGGGAGGGGTGAGCAGCCAGGCTCAATGGAAATAACTGATATCGTACACAGGTACCGGCTGCCCCCGTCTTTCTCTGAAAGTTATGTGTCAGCATCTGCGGGATACATTTGTTTGCTAGAGGTGAGGTGTTAAGAATGCATGGGGAGGGGGATGGAGGAGGAGGGGGAGGAGGAGGAGGAGGGGAGGAGGGGTGTACTGAAACAGCACCGGAAGGACACCGCATCATCGGGTATTTATCAGAGCACAATGACACCATTAAAAAGTCATTACATCCTGGCGGGACAGGAATTTTGCTCTTAAAGGAGAACTTGGATTTTTTGAAGGGGGGGAAAAAAAGGCTAGATTTGCTAGCCATATATGGAATTTATATGTTGCATATGTGGGGATGAGGATTTTATGTATGAAGATATTCTTGATTCTGATGAAAGCATGCAAGCCATATTCGTGAACAGCTGAACTCTTGTAATTTACCTCTAAATATGGCAACAAAAACTTGATATTTTTCCAAATATTTCACAAACCATAGCCTCAAAGCTAATGATGATGTCACATATCGCAAGTACATTTATGACAGTGAATGCTTTCACTGGATTTGTAAACATCAGATATGATCTCCTAACCAGCACATTTTTCATGAAATTGAAAAGATTATAAAGGATTAAAGAAGACAATGGACAATATGAGAGGAAAAGAACTTGACTTGTAGGACCTACACATAAACACTCCTGCACATATTGCTGTGATTATGAAAACAATATCACACATACAAATATTAAGAAAGTTATGACTGTTTGAATTTTTGTAAGTTCTCTAAGACAGCACTCAGGATACATTTGACTTTTATGTCACTACTGTGTGGACATATAGTTATATGACTTCATCATACTTACTTGTAGAACAAGTAATATTTGTTATGACTCTGGCAAAGGCATTGTACTTTATCCCAGCATACTTTCCCCGTGGAAAAGAAATGCTGATCCCTTAATGGGATCGATAGTTTTGGTTGAGACCTAACTTCAGGTTTCTAAATTTTTTGATGAGGTAATGAGAAACCTTTTATAAAATGTGAGAGAGCATGTGATTCCAAGAGGAATTCAAAGTTTATTTGATGAAAATTGGTTTTGAAATGGCTGAGATATCAAAATCAGAGCGATCCTTATAAAAGGTGGGACCCACCGTTTATTAGGATTGCTTTGTTTTCCTTTGTTTTTGGCTGTCTCGGCCACCCCAAAACTTTACATTCCTCTTAAAATTGTATGCCCTGTATTACAAAATGGGTTCAAGAACGTAGCCAATAGGAAGCGCTGAAATGAGTCACGTGGGCTTTGATTACTTTAGTACCATTGCACTGCAGTACCAGTGCGCACACAATCAGTTGTTACAAGTGCGTCGCGCGCTACTATACGCGCTGTCAATCCTGTGAACAACTTCTAGTTCGGGCTGCCGGCCGGCCTTTCTTGTGTGCATAACATATTTATGTGGCGTACGTATACAGTATTCTTATACGTACAGTACCTACATGTGCGGGATTTCTGAGTGCGACGTGCTTGACTCGACTCTCTCCAGCGAGTGCTACATGTAGCTGACTGGTATTGACCCACAAAGGTACGTCGTGAAAAATGCTGTTAGTTTTCGACCCATTTTATAAAACAAATGATGCACAGGATTATTTTGTGGCGTTAGTGGAGATGCAGCTCACTCTCGGGTATTTACAATGTAGTGCAACATGCACTCGGCTTCGCCTCGTGCATGTTTCACAATTGTAAATACCCTCGAGTGCGCTACGCCTCCACTAACGCACTCTATCCTGTGCATCATTTGTATACTATTTCATAAGTGTTTTCTTGGTATCTCACTAAAAGTTAAAAGCTCAATCCTAATCTCCACCAATACTATACCATCCCTTTAACAACAGATTTGAGAAGAATCGTACATCAGTCTTGTTGGTAATAAGAGGAGTGAAGATTTGTACGCTGGTGATGTCACAGTCATGTGACTTAGACCACTCTTTCAATGGTTTCTGTGGGATACCATCTGTGAAACCTTTATCCCATCCTTGATGATAAGTTTTTGGGATTTTTTTTTTATAATGCCTTTCCACCACACTGTAGTTCTTAAAGCACTGTACAATGTAGCATCAGCCGGGTCACTGGAGTCAAACCAGTATACCGAGATGCCAATTATTACCTTCTTTTTGCAGTATTATGGTTGTTATTGGGTTGTGTTTGTTTGTTTTTTTTTTTGCCAAAGTTACAGCAGTTTTCATGGAAAATACTGTTTGTCCCAAATTGTATTGGTAAACATATCTATTGCAGGAAATGAAAAATTACTATTTTTCCACCAAAAATAAGCCATTGTAGCCCTCAGAATTCTGCAAAACTTTTTACAAGGTTGTTATCACTAAGCACACACAGCGAACTCACTGTATCACTGTATCCCCCCCCCCCCCCCCAAGCTTACCAGCCATGCTGCCACTTTTTATGGCACACACATGCTAACTACAGCCACATTGACATTGTGTGACTTCCTACTGGGTACTCTATTGTGTGCACCTGGCTATAGCGGAGTATTGTGGCTAAGGCATCTCACTCTGGGGTCCAAGTGCCGAGGCAAGGTTTGAACCCTGCACCTTCTCATGGAAGGCACCATGCATAATCCACTAGACCATGACATCGCCATTATTGTATCAGTGTAATTGTGTAGAATCAGAACTTTCTTTTTCTCAGTTCAATTCAATTCATTTCACATCTTTTTTTTTTTCAAAATGTGGACATATGTATGCATTAAGACACATATGGATACACATCAAGCAATTACCACATATGAATAGTAACAAGGAAGGTTCCTGTGTAATAGAAAATAGGAAAGCAATAAAAAAAAACTGTACAAATTTCTTTGATACTAGTCAAATTTTGCTCACAGTTTACCCTTTGACATAACTGATATGACTTGCAGCATTATTTCTATTTTCTTTCTTCTACTTTTGTTTCTCTCTTTTTTGGCAGGGAGGGGAATCTTTGAAGCGAATTTGGGCAGACTTTACTGTCATTTTTATTTAACTTACATTTCATTTTACCACTTATGACTTAATGAAATGGTTGTATGGCTGCTGTATTCATAGCAATGGTCAGATGAGCAACTCTGTAGCGAGGTCGTTGTCATGGATACGAAACATACCAATTCCGTGTCACCTCAGAGTAATATGTGGTCTAAGGAGTGGATGCATTGTGAAAAGTGGTCGCTAGAGCTGGTTGCTTCTGTATGACTCCAACATGAACCTTGTGCACCTTGCTTCAATTGTTTGCCACCGGCAACCTTTAAAGCAGTTGTGCGTGAAAACGGTACAGGTATTCACAAATCACAGAACAGAAAGCAATGACCTATAGCCTCTAGGTGAATCACGTCAAATCGGTGGATTTGCAGCAATTCCTTTTTCTTTAGCATCACATTAGCTGAACTGCTAATGATGCAAGGAATTGTGCTCAAACTTGCGATGATAATTATTGTGGATGTGATGAAGTTGATGATGATGGTATCGAGATTGCAGCGTTGTCAGATAATGGAATCATTCCAAGATTTGAAAAGACATTGAAACAAAAATTATGTAAATGATTCAGTTGTCATAAAGAATGGAGGTACTTAACAGTTATGAAGATAGCAAATGTAAATATCATGCAAATTACCATTAACATTGATCTCGATAATCATTAGCATTCCATTTTGTCTTGAACTCACAGCAGAATCATGGTCTCTTTGTGCTTCTAAGCCCGCCTCGAGGTGAAAGAAATCTGGCCATCTTGGATTGACATGGAAATTATCTGGCTGGATGTTCTGATCAATATATTTCACATGAATTGTGTTGAGAGTTACATGTTTGACAGGCGGGCCATGATTCTTACGCTGTTTTGACTCTACGTTGTGTGTGGAATTCTTCTTTTTTTCAGTTAGCAGTCAATGAAAAGGCTGATTTCTGTAAGCGATCAACAGTGAGGGTAACTCCCATCACGTTTAGAAGCGTGTTCCGGAAACAAGGCTGCAAACAAGCGTTTCATAAGTGTGAAAACCCCCAAGGTGATACGCTTGATCCCTCATCTGGCAACATCTATTTTTGTGCTGATGTAGCGATTGTGACAATAGATTGTAGAACGCCCGATTGTTCCATGATGGCCAACTTCTGAGACTGCTAAGAATTTGATTTGTTTACCCAATATTTCTCGTCATGTTGTCATATTTTTCTCTTTTCTCTTTTTCCCTATCTATCTCTCTCTCTCTCTTTTCACATATTTTTTTATCTTGCTGTCTGCTTACAACATTTGTATTCCCTTCTTAATGATTGCACTGTTTCATAATCTTTGCTGTGTCCACCTAGTTTTTTAAACTGCTCTATTTTTAAATTCTCTTTGCCACACTATGTGTGGTATGACGCGAGAAGTGTCCCTGTGTGTTTCAGAGTAAAAGTTCATGTCAGAAAAGCAGCCTTACTTAAGAGGGCACGTGAAGAAAGCGCTTGATTGTTTAGTTTTTGTAAATATTGGTATTCGTGAATTGCAGCAATGAATGATAGCTTTCTTTCCATTCTTATGTATAGGAACATCCATCAGTTTGTTTGTTTGTTTGTTTATTTGTTTTGGTAGGGTTGATCTCTGTACTAGAAGTTAACTTTTCATGAGACATTCTCTCACCCTGATACAGTCAAACCTGTCTATAGTGGCCACCTGCCATATACGGCTACTAAAAACTATTCCCCCTAGAGAAAAGCCATGTTAAGACCCCATCTATGGCAGCCACCTGTCTATAATGGCCACTTTTTTGTCTCTCTTTTGTGGCCGCTATATAGACAGGTTTGACTGTATATTGATGCACCTTGCATTTCCTCTTTTAGAGTTTCATTTACTGTAAAGCAAGGAATGTTCGCGTGCATTTCAATTTTGCGAGAGCCACGATTCACAAAATTAACACGCATATGAAAATTCTTGTCCACACTATATGCATTGAATGTTGGAGGCAACTCGCGAAAATTTCATGCTGCAGAAAAGGCCGTCCGCTCCAATTCGCAAAAAAAAAAATCATGTTTTACAGTACCCCATTTTTCCTTCCTACACATGCTCGTAACTCTCTGTCTCTCTCCCTCTCTACCTAGCTGTACTCACCTCCTCAGCAAAGATAGTCAGGATAGATGGATAGATAGATAGATAAATAGATAGGTAGATAGATAAATAGATAGATAGATAAACAGATAGATCAGCAGATGATAAGGTGGATACATAGATACACAGATAATACACAATCATGCATGTAGAAAAAGATGTGCTTACCTCTACTCATACAATATTTGTACCATATTCGTATTGATAGCTCCATACTTTACTTGCTACTTCTTGGCAATTCTCCTCTTCTTTTTCTCCCCCGTTGACTGTCTGTTATGCTCTGTCTGTCTATCTGTCTGTCTGTATATATGTATCTGTGTATGTATGTATTTTTGTATATCCCCCTCTCTCTCTCTCTCTCTCCTTTCTCTCTCTTTCTGATAGGCATTCACCATTTTTACATCCTTTTCATTTCCATCTCCACCAGGGCAGAAGATGGAGTCGACATTGTCACAAAATAATGTAGCGATGGTGGATTGGGGGTCAAGGGTCAAGGTCAGCTTGTGAAATGTGGTGAAAAAAAATGTTCTTGTCATTGTGATGAAGGCGAGCGATGGCAGTGCTCTCTCTCTCTCTCTCTCTTCATATTTCCATCTTGTAAAGAGCAATTCCCAGACGCATGTTTGTCGTGACATGATTGACAAAACATGCATGTTGTGTTCTTTGTTACATGTCAAATATATGCATACATATGTATGTACATAATTAAATAGATAGATGGAGACATTATATATATATATATATATATACACTGTATATAGATAGAGAGATAGAAATATATAGATATATAGATAGATAGATAGGTAGATAAAGAGACAGATAGATGGATTTTTAGAAAGATATTTTGCATGGGTTTTTTTTGTAACTTTTTTTTTACCCTTTGTAAGTTTACAAGCCCATTTTGATATGATTGTCTTTATGGCCTTCTTTGACCTGATATATCTGCAGTCATGTAATATTATATTCATCTATATTTTATATACCCCTCATTTTTTTCTCTCTACATCTTTATCGTCCATATACACATATAAATATGTGTATATTTTTGTATCTAATAGCATAGATATAAAGTTCAACTGTAAGGATATGCATTGTCATACCATTTGATAGTGTTGTACGAAGTATATGAATACAATCACACCCAAAGATATGTAATATATATGTATATATATTGTTTAAAAGTAATTGGTCATATTTTTATCTTTCTGTCTACTTTCTGTGTATCTCCTACTCAAGGGAATACTTTGTTAAACCATTGATAGTGTTGTAAGAAATATATGAATACATACACACACAAACATACATATTGTGTATATGTATGTATGTATATATATATATATATATATATATATATATATATGATAAAAATGTGATAAAAATCTAAAATGGCATTAGACTAAAAACGCTTTATCCTGGCAAGGAAAGCGCATGATATAGAAACAAGACACCAAACAGGTTAGTCATCGCATTCTTCACATATATATATATATAGAGAGAGAGAGAGAGAGATATCATATGTATGTACAAAAAAAATATATATATTTGTATTGTTCATCTCTTTATCTTTCTGTCTGTTTTCTGTGTATCTCACCATCTCTCTGTCTGTGCATATGCCCATCTGTCTTTCTATTTCTCTCTTCATCTTTGTATTAGTCGTGTCACTTGTTTTCCTCTCCTGGAAATGGAGCAAGCGATTTCTCTCCTCCTGGCCGGAGACAAGGAAATATGAAAAGCCCACGTCTGGCCGATAATGCCCCCGTGACTTATGATGGGGACGTCAGCGTGATCCTCTCGTTCGCCCCGTATTGCCGACACCCATTATTTGGGGCCCGAATCCTAGTTAAGTCGTCAGGCAGTGCGGAGCGGGCGGGGGGGACGAGGCAGGTAGAGCAATGGGTAAAACAGCCGCCGCCCTTTTGTCCGGGACACTGGCCCTTCCCCTCCCGGTAGCAGTCCTCCTCCTATCAACTGTCCGCAGCTACTCATCAATAGAGATTGTCTTTATTTATTTGTGACAAGAGATGGTATTTGATATTCATATGCAGGTATAGAATGACATGGATTGGCAGGCAGGGATAGATAGATAGATAGATAGATAGATAGATAGATAGATAGATAGATAGATAGATAGATAGATAGATAGATAGATAGATAGATAGATAGATAGATAGATAGATAGATAGATAGATAGATAGATAGATAGATGCTAGGTAGATAGATGCTAGGTAGGTAGATAGATGATAGATAGATAGATAGATAGATAGATAGATAGATAGATAGATAGATAGATAGATAGATGGTAGATAAATATATAGAATAGATAGATATATGGTAGATAGATAGATTGATAAATATATGGATGGATAGATGGATAGATTCCTAGTAGATAGACAGATATATAGCTAGATAGATGGTAGATAGATAGATAGATGGGTACTCAGATAGATTGATAGATACAGTAGGTAGATGTATTTATTCATAGAGAGAAAAAATATATGTGTCTTTGTGTGTATGGGCGTGAAGTGAGCACAATTAAAACTACTCTTTCTGCTTGCAATGTAAACACTCTTTGTGACTAACTACTAGCTATATCCTTGTTTAACAATACATTGTTTCTGTAGGCTCTGCTTTGTATTATATTTGTCTGCTGGAACTTTATGTGTAACAACTTGTTTTTGACACTATTATGGTACAATCATGTATTTTTAGGGGGGAGTGAAATTGTCCACACACTACCAATCATGGGAAACAATTTACGTCACCTGCACAAATCAGTAAACCAGCACCCAAAATAGTTTGATCAATGCATACCACATCGCTCCA
Source organism: Diadema antillarum (assembly GCF_040938485.1). Classification (NCBI taxonomy): domain Eukaryota; kingdom Metazoa; phylum Echinodermata; class Echinoidea; order Diadematoida; family Diadematidae; genus Diadema; species Diadema antillarum. Next base: position 1,047,315 of record NW_027271589.1, on the reverse strand, counting down.
TAGATTTTCTGCTCATTTGGAAGAGATGTGTATCCAAGCAGCTGTCCAATCAGGCAACCTGTGACACAGAGGTCGCAGGTCAACTATTGGGGTAGCTGTTTACCGATGTCACTCAGGTTGACTGGTTAACTGGATTTATTTTTTAAGAAGCAAAAAACTATTCTGTATTCAAAGTTCAAATTTATTTTATATAATGAAGAAAACATAGTTGTGGGTTTTTTCAATTATTCTGTATTGTCAGAACGCATTAGAGATTTATTTTCTACATTATTTCTTATTCTTTTTTCTTTCAGAAATGCTGATGGTGAGGGGGGAGATTGGTAATTAAATGTAATATGATTCAGGTGAAGCAGATGAATGGACAGTTTTTTGTAAGTGGTATCAGTTGTCAACTATCGGGATGAACAATCCTCTGAATATTTTGTTCGTTTGTTTGTGTTAGGGCTTATTTGTGGGAAATAGAAATCATTATGAAGCAATCAACAGTCTATATCTCTCCTAAAAACTTTGCAAGCCTTGTAAATACGACACACACATATATATACACATACACACATCTTGATGTTGATGCAGATACAGTTACCATGACAACACAATCTTCTAAAAGTGTTCAGAGAGAGCATACTAAAAGGGTTTACATGTGCACATACACACAAAAAAAGCAGCAACACTAGAAGACCACCGGTATGCCAACAGGTCATAAATCTTCCAATGCACTATCATGAAAAATTCAGTTTGATCTTAATAGTTTGGCCCCTCGTGGTTTCTAACTGACCACATTTTGTTATAGTCATCGTGATGCGGAGAAGCAGGAATGCATCTTAAGGCCAAGTACAATTTTAAGACAGGTATCTCCATCTTGACGTAGATGCATTGTGTCTCTCAGAAAGAGAAAGGGGGGGAAAAAAGTGTGTATTCATTTGACACACGGATAGTGCAGGTACAAAGGTGATGTTAGTGCACCCCTTGCTTGTTTCATTGTCCTTGCATACGGCGCTTTTCTCCGCCAATTTTATTTTCCCCCCATTTTCTGCCATTAGAAAGTTGGCATCAGAACAAACACACGGTGAATTGCGCCCAAATGCCTTCTGATCAGTCTCTTTTCTTTTTATTATAATTTTCTTCCCCTCCTTCTGCGAGTGTCTTTTCACTTATTTTGTTGAATATTCTTGACAATAATGCTGAGATGCATATTTCCATTCATCAGACTTCAATTCACTTCCCTCTCCTCTTTCTCTCTCTCTCTCTCTCTCTCTCTCTCTCTCTCTCTCTCTCTCTCGTTCTGTCTATCTCTTCCGTCTACCTCTCCTTTTCCCATGTCCCTTTCTGCCATCAACTAAAATGTAGTCAATAGTACAGTAATCCATTCTGCTCGTCTTTTCTTGTCTCAAATATAATATTATTTTTTTCCCCTCTCCTCCTTTCTCCTGACATTTGTTGTCGCGAGGAATTCTTGTTCTCTGGCCCCCACCTTATTATTTGTGATCTTTATTAATAACGGAGGAAATTCAAAACCACGATAGGCGCTGCTATAGTCACCATTCAAACCCCCAACAACGGGGGTCTGAAAAGACCGTCAATGCGGGCTTATTTGCCCGGGATGTTGGGAGGTTAAAAATGGTGCTTGGAAGAAACATGATGGGGAGAAAAGATGGAGAAGATTGAAGCAGAAAAAAAAGAAAGAAGCGAAGAATCAGAAGAGGACAGAGGGCATGGAGGGAAATGCGAGATTGCGTTTACCGGGAAACTATTCCTTGCCATCACTGACAAGGGACAACAATAGCGTATATTTTCTTGTCAATATTCTTTTCTCTTTTTTTTTTTTCCTTTGGTCTTGAGCGAGTCTTGTGCGGTCTTGCACCGAAATCAAAAGGGGAAAAAACAAAACTGTGTGTTTTATCACAGGGCATTGCCTGTGTCGCTCTGAGCATCTCCTTTTTATACCCCCTTTGCTTTCGCTGCCCCAGCCTTTGAAATACATCTTTATTTATTGATTTCCCCCTCACATTCTATTGAGTGAATTGTCTCTTTGGCATCTTCAATCGATGAGGAAGAGCAAGAATTTAATTAAATTGCCCTTTTTTTCTGGTTCACGCCAACAAAAAATGCTTTTATGCTGCTGTTGTGTTGGATTGGCGTTGAAGCGTACTGCATCACACTGGATAACTTTCTCTTTTCTTTGTGTGTTATATGACCAGTAATACAGTCATGGATATCATACAACTTGAGATTTAAAAAAAAAAATCGAACAAGTTGCAGTCATTCCACAAGAGTAATGGTCCAGAAGACGAGATTGACGAGTGTTCACTACATTGATAAATTAATTGTCCTATTGCTACAATTTTCAAGCTCATTGCAGTTCATTTGTGTTCAGGGATAGATGGCCAATGAGTGCAACTGATTTGTTCAAGAGTAATTTTTGTAGGATTACAGTAGCGTAATCCCAAATTGCTAAATTGCTCTTCAAGAGTTTGGAGCCTTTTGTCGATGAAAATTGTGGTTAATTATCAGGTTTTGCAAGAGAGTACACATTACTGTAAACGTCAATATTTTCGCGCGATTAATTTTTCGCGCTGAGCGGCTCGAAAACGTATTCGCGGGTTCTTAAATTCGCGCTCCGCAGCAGGTTACTTTACTGTAGTACACATTCACTGCTTTCATCCAAAGCCTCTGCTACATAGCTTGCTATGCCAGCGTACGACAAGCGACGTAGCGAGCGGCTCGACTGCAAGTACAAGCACTCAAATACGTAGTACAGCTGTGACTCTAGTACCGTAGTCACGGGGGACTGTAGCATCGATGCGTGCGGTGCACACATGCATGCTACAGTACACAGCAATCTAGGGTATCGTCTCTTCGCACAGTACTAGTAGCGTAAACATGCCTGTACATTGTACTACGTAGCAGTATCATCGATGAAGCGCACACAATTCATCCTGTTCAAAATGTGTGTAGAAAATTGTGAAGATATATTCGCGCGTTTTTGAATTCGCGCTAGCCGAGCGTAGCGCGAAATCCGCGAAAATTAATGTACCGCGAAAATTTCCACGTTTACAGTAAATGATTGCATAATTTGATGCTACTTGCACTGATTTCTTTAACCCGCTGAGGATGGGCTCATTTTGCTACAGCACACATTTCCTATAGACACCTGCCTGAGTATACTCAGGACTAGTCTTCAATGTGTTAAAAGTCTATCATTGTTTCAGTAGGTGTAGCTAATTTCCTTAGCGCTGTCTCTCTCTCTCTCAGTTCTCTATATCTTTTGATCAGTTCCTTTTTATAGATGTACACTGCAAAAAGTCCAGTGTTGAATATGAAACACCGAGCTGGTGTCAAATTTCCGGTGCTCATTCATGGTGTTAGATTAACACCTCAGGGTGCCATTTCAAAATATAAAATTGTTTTTTGAATAGTTTCTTAGTTACTGTACTTCTTGTTAATTTTGAACTTCAACAAGACGATAAAGAATTTTCCGATAAAGTACTTGATTTTTTTCAAAATCTGTAATCACATTTACACCACAGTAACACCAGTTGGTGTGGTCTCCTATTGAAGCTGGACGGGTGTTATGCCATTGAAATTAACACCACCAATATCAAATCAACACCATGCGGTGTCATTATTGAATTAACTCTAGCGTAGTGTCAAAAATATCACCAGCCACAGTCTGTGTCAAATCAACACTACGAAGTGCCAGGTGAACACTTTTTAACACTGTCACAATACATTTTCTACACCTGTGGGTATGGTCCTCTATTGAAGCTTGATCGGTGTTAGATTTAACACCCATGGTGTTAAATCTAACACCGATGTTTTTACAGTGTATGCATATGATAATATCCAATCATAGCAGTATCCATCGCGAGAGAATGAGTTGCTTGCAGCTCATTACAACTGCATGCAATTCAATACTGCTGCTAGGACATGATTTGATCATTATGTACTAGTAGCGTTGTACATTCCCATTGCTGAATCGGGGGGGGGGGGGGTGCACCAACTTTTATCATTTCACACGTTTGATCTCAAAATACCCAAATACAACTAATCATCCTGGCAAATTGCGTCAGGCAGAAAAGTTTCTTGGTAGACCCTTTCCAAAATATTGTAAGCAAATTCCAAATGGCGGAAGATGAATTTTGAGCCATTCTAAGAACTATGTTTTGGCTTCAAGTCTTTCACTCCCGTCAGCGACATGTCCATATGTAATATCAATAGAATTCTAAGATAGTGCTCCTCGAGAGTGTTAAAGGGATGGTATAGTTTTGGTTAAGATGGGGATTCAGGTGTTAGCTTTTTGCGAGATAATTAGAAACCACTTATATGAAATCTTTAAGAGCATACAATTCCAAGAAGAATTTAAATACAATTATTTGATGAAAATTGGTTTTGAAATGGTTGAGATATCCAAAAACAAAGCAAAATAAAGTGGTCTTTATACAGTGGGACCCACCTTTTATTAGGACCACTTTTGCTCTGCTTTTGGATATCTCAGTTATTTTAAAACCGACTTTCATCAAATAAACTATTAATTCCCCTGCAAAGTTTTTCAGAGATTCAAACTCTTTCCCTTTCAGCAAGAGATCTGCTTTGAGGCCATTTTCATAAACTCTCCCACTCTCCCGCTTAAGTTTGAATTTTTCGCACTGTAGCTGTGTGTCTTCCACTCGAGATATTTTCTCCTACTTAAATTTAGCTTTCTGCAGCCCATCTTTTAGTTTTGTCATCTATATTTAAAAATAAGGCTAGGATAACACCAGGGAGCATCTTTCACCTGAGAGCTGGACCCCGACGTAAGGGTCTTCTTTCTTGTGACGTGCGCTATGGTAACATAATATTGTGCTCATGTTTGTGCGATCAGAGTCCCTAGTTTGCTAGGGGGTCCAGGCATGAGAATATCAAGTTTAAGAGATGCTTAGGGTTGGACACTCGTATACCCCTTTCAGTAACTCTCTGGCTCGGGCCAGGCCCAAGCTAAGTTGTAAAATGTTGAGTTTATGAATTGGTTGGGCCAAAGTGGCCCGCGCCAGGCTCAGTGAAAATCAAGTAAAGGGTTCTGAAGTAAAGGATCCAACTCCATTTGTCTATCTATTTTATCTATGATGTTTCTGCATCTATTTCTCTATATTTCCCTGTCCTTTTCACGCGTCACATTATATTTTTATGCCTCCGCCGCGAAGTGGTGCCGGAGGCATTATGTTTTCGGGTTGTCCGTCCGTCCGTCCGTAATGAATTTTGTGGACAAGGTAACTATCAAAACCTTTTGAGGTATCCTAATGAAACTTGGCACATATGTGTATTAGGGGGTGATGTTGTGCCTATCAACTTTTGGGTGCACATGCTCAAGGTCAAAGGTCAAAAGGTCAAGGTCAAATACATAAAATTTTACTATTTCCACCATATCTATGCAATGCCTAAAGATATTTTCATGAAACTTATTGTATGCATGTATTACCCAATTAAGATTCTCTGGTGAAAGTTTGGGTCATGAGGTCAAAGGTCAAAAGGTCAAGTAAAAATATTAAAACTTCTCCTTTTTCCCTGTACCTTGGAAATTGTTCAAGGTATCTTCATGGAACATAGTATATATACATGTACTGACTGACAGTGATTATCTAGAGAATTTAGGATTCATGGGGTCAAAGGTCAGGGGTCAAAGGTCAAGGGCAACACTTCAAAATTTAATTATTTCCTTCATGTTTATGCAACACTTGGTGTATGCATGTATAAGCTAATAGAGATTCTCTGGAAAGTTTTTTTTTTCTTTTGTTTTTGCCTCAAAGGTCAAAAGGTCAAAGATCAAGTGAAAGTGCTGAACTGATTTTTTCCTCCATATCTCGGAAGTGGCTCAAGTTATCTTGAAACGTACTACATCTATTGTATTTATGCATGTTTTGCCTGACAGTGATTATCTTATGAATTTTAGAGTCAAAGGCCAGATGAAACTGGTAACAATTTACTATTCAATACAGAAATTGCACTTTTTCTCCATACCTTGATAATTACTAAATGCATAAACCTATGAATTTGTCAAAGTCAAGTTAAAGTCCTTAAATCCCAAATACATGCTCTCCTATTCATCCGATTAAACCTAGGTCAAGGAAGGTGAACATTCAACACATTTGTGACAAACTTGTCATTTTAATATTTTGCCAATTTTGTGAAAATGTAATCACACATTGTCCACATGTACTATCTAGACCTATTAGGAGAATCATGCATTATGGCGGAGGCATACCAGTCGCCATAGCGACATTTCTAGTCAATATACTTCTGTTGAGAATCGCTGGATCTGTCATGCCTTTTTGTCTGTTGTGTTGTCTTTGTGTCATGTTAGTCTTGTCTCATTCTCTCTTGTCTCTTATTCTTCCTTTATTAGTTTCATTGTTGTCCCAGTCTCATTTCATGTTCATTCACGTGTGTGTGTGCATGTGTGTCACTCTGTCTTCTCATTGGGCTTCCAGACCCCTTTTCTCCTTGTGCATTAACTTATTTTTCTATGACACTATTTACCTGAGGGGCCAATGTTCTACAAGCTTTGCCTTTTTAGTGGGTCCCTCCATTTTTTTGCAATTTGCATATTGTTATTTCATTTTAATCACTTCAGTTTTCATAACAATGTATAATTACTATAAGGCTCCACAATTATTGTATACTCTACTCAGTTTGCTTTGTTTTGCTTATGAAACCTTATTCTTTGTTACCAAAAAAAGTGAAATGTCTATTATCTTGTCAAAAAAAAATGAAATGAAATTTGAATTGAAATGACAAATAGTCAGGTGGGGGGGGGGGGGGGGGGGGAGAGAAGCTCAACCAGAAAGGAGGGAAGAGAGAGAGGAGAAAACATTTTAAATTAAAAAATCATGGAGATATGTGAGAAAAGTAAAGAAAATGTAACTTTTTGGACAATGTTTAATGAAATGATACAAAGGAGCAAAGCCAGTACACAATAGCAAACATGGATTCAAAAAATTACGTAAAGAGTAAAAAAGAATGTAAAAAGCTTTAGTTTTAATCACCTCGCAATTACAATGACGATCATGGTGATATTCAAATCTATTCAAGTGAGGGAGAGAGAGGGGGCTTGATCTGCTGCAGAGTATCATAAAAGCGCACAGTAGACAAATTTAAAAATATGACTCAGTATAACTATTCAAATTCATGAAATTTGTCAATCAGTTGCAATCAATATATATATTTTATATATTTTGTATGTATATACTAGTATATGCAGAGAAAAAAAAGAGATAGATATAGATCCGATGTATATAATGTATCTCACAAAAAGATTATAGTAGTTTTATCAAATTTTCATTCCCTTATTCAAAGAAGAGATGCTTTCCCCCTCCCTTCCAACCACTCAATTCCATTCTACCCTTTCACTTGAGCTTGCAGACAATCCAAGAATTGCTCTCAATGAAATTTCTGCTACTGTAGCACAACTTGTATGGCATTCATACATCGACTAAATGGGCTCTTTATCAAAAAAAGGGGGGAGAATGGATGATGCAGAGGTATAAAGATGAAAATGAATAACACAAGGAGTAAAATAGAGCACTTCAAAGTGAGGTGTATAGGGAAAATTGCTCTTGACAAAACCTCAAAACAGTTAGTGAAAAGAACCTTCTGATAAGTGATCAATGAGCAAGTGTATCAGGTTATTTACAAATGAGAAAAGAGCTACTTTTCTGGCAAACAAGAGCATAATATATCTTTATTTTTTTTACCTCTTTTTTCTTTCTTGTCTTTTCTCGTGCTTTTTATTTAATTTCTTCTTTCTTTTCTTTTTCTCTTTTTTTTTTTTTTTTTTGGTGCTGTGGTTACTAAAGAGAGCCCTTTCAGTTCCATGTGCACTTTTGTGTTCAATCTTCACCGCCGCTGAGCGCCGAATAATGGCTCGTCATTCACACGTTCATGCGCATTTAACGCATTGGGGGCCCGGCTCCCTTTAGAGCATTCTTCGACGCATGTTCGGCGATAATTGTGGATACAGGGGTGGAGAAAAATACTCCCTGACATTTCTGGATGAGACGGAGAAGAAATTTCATTTCCGCCGACAAACATACGGGGCATAAAGAAGAAAAGAAGAAGAGAAAGGAGAGAGAAAAAGAGAAAGAGAGGGAGAGAAAAAAAATTGCTGTAAAAATGAGAGGAGAAATCACTCAATTTCTTCACATTTTGTACTTGCCATTTTTGCCACAATATTAGAGGAAAGTCGATTCTTAACAGCTACTTTTGTCCGCTCGCTGTAACAATTGTCACTTTCTCGGCATCCCCATGGTAGATTTAACGTTTTGAAATTGTAGTGGGCTCTCTGAAAGGGAGAAATCTTTTGAGAAATATGAGCGCAATTTTCCAATAAACGTCTTGCCACATAGGAAAGAAATTAAACGGCATTTAATTTTGATCTTTCTCTTTTATTTCCCCATTGCGTTTTTCCTCCCCGACATGTTGTGCCGTGTAGATGAAATTGCATCGTTTGTCTAAAATGCTTGTAAAAATGCACATGTCAAAATCTGACAAAGTAAAGACTCTCCTTGCATGAATTCATTTCATGAAGAGGGAGGGAAAAAAAGGAATTGTGTTGACGTCCTATGAAATATCAGATAGACATTTATCACCATAACTTTGACAAATGGTGCTTGATTTCATTTTGAGCTGGGCTGAACAAAATTCTATAAAGCGAAGAAGAAGAAAAAAACCTGAAACGCTGTTGTAGCAAGTTAAATCACTGAGGAAACAGACCAACACTTCGAATTTCTGTCTGTGTCTGCTCAATAACAAAGTTGCAATGTAGTGACCTTCCCATTAAAAAAGGAAATTGCATGTTGTCAACGATGAAAGACCAAAGTCTCTTCGTTTGTGCACATATTACCCTTTTCTGCTGTAAAGACCTGGTGGCATGAAGATGCCATGGAGCGGGAGGCTGGCCCTGCTCATGTATATTCGAGAATCCCCGAAACAAATGTGACCCGCCATGACAGAAGGATCCAAAAGTCGCTGACGGCTGAGCCGAGAAAATCATGTTTGATGTTAGATCAACCAAATCGGTCAAAACCATTGAATTTCTGTTTCTGACATAATGTTGTAGTCTAATGTATCATCTATCATCTGCTGAAATGTCAAAGCTAAATGATCAAAGGAAAGGCAAGAAATTAACATTTTTCTGGGCCATGATTTTCCGACTTACAACGAAACAGAAATGTGTCTGAAGATTTGGATTTAGCGCCGCACATAGACTCTGCCCCTAGCAATGAGGGAGTGATCTTATTGGTCAGTGCATGGCATCCTGGTTACTGATTGGTCATGCATAGACCACTGGCTTGGACCTTTTATTGTCGAGAGGTGAACACTGTCTTATCTCCCCTTGATCATGATTGCATCGGAAAGAAAACTTTGAAGGCAATTTACTGGAAATGCTGATTTCCTAGACCACTCAACATAATCTCACAAAATCATCAATATCTTCGCAAACGAGTACTTTTATGAGTCGTGTTATATATGAAATTATAGCAGAAGAGTAAGGGAGTAATGTTATGTCATTTTCAGAAAATCAACCTCCCTCGACTTTCAGATTCTTTTGTTGTAGTGGGTCACAAATTATGCAGAGCTTTATCACTGATCTTTATGTAATATACACACACAGCTGGAGAATCTTGACCGGAGTTGACCGTTACCGATGAATGTAAGCTTCAGTTCACATATTCACTGACCGGTGCTATCCATTATTGTCAAATGTATCGCTTTGTGCGGCGAATGAAGATCAATTCAATCGGGCTACCCATAAACCCATACACCATTGGGTCTTTAAGATAGCCAAATGAGAACAAGTTGATTTGCCCAATCAGATTTCTCTAACAATTTACTTGCATGTATTCCTGGTACCACAACATAATGTCTAACATATAAACATAGTTAATACAGTATACTGTTTGCCTTGGCAGGAGGCAATTTAGTGTGAAGTGGCTATTTGATATATAATGCACATAAAGGAAAAATGACACTTTCAATGAGATGAGTGCAATGTGAAGACAACTGTTTTTTTTTTCTAAAAAGAATCATTAGGGTGGGTAGTTTTACTCAAATTTTTGTTAGAAAACAACCGCCAAAAATGTGAAATCACATCTTGAAATTAATTGGTATATCAGATTTTCTTGAAGATATTTCATTGAGTCCCATTTCCAGAGATGAATGATACTTGTATCATACTCAGGAGATGCACACACACACGCATCAATGTGATCATTTCGGAAACATTTGTATTGCACACTGTACAAGTGGAAATTATAACGGTATGGAAATTTGTCCTCATTTCGCATGACATGAAACTAACATGTAAATAAAAGCACACAAATTCTTTGCTCAATCTTTTGCTGTTTTGTCATTTTACAAATAATGCACAGGTGAGAGTGCATTGGTGGAGATGCAGCGTACTTGAGGGTATTTACAATATGGTGAAACATTTACGACATTGTGAATACCCGAGAGTGAGCAGCATCTCCACTAACATCATGAACTTAAACCTGTGCATTATTTGGTTTATAAAATGGGTCAAAAATTAACTGCGTTTTTGTGCTTTTTCTTTGCTCACTCTTCGTACAGCTGTGCATGTTTAATAAGAAAATTAAGAGTGCACACACGATTTATTTCAGCACTGCTGATTGGCTACATTCGTAAACTCATTTCATAAATGTAATTTTATTCTAATGTCACGTTGCTAATGATGGAGCGTGTAGTGTGGACCAGCTACATTTTATCATACCAACTGATGTGTCCGTAATGAGTTCTTTGAAGTGCTCATTCCTCTTTTGTGACATTCCACAAAATCAGAAACACATAAAATTTATCTTACACAGCAGAGCTTGAAAAATGAATGGAGCAAATATTTCTACTCTTACAGTATTACAATTAGTTGATAACCCTTTCAAATTTCCCCCTAAACCAATAGTGTCATGCGGTTTCTTACAGCGCACTGCCACCCAAATGTTCAATTGGGCATTAATATACAGAGAATCGTGAGATGAATGTAATTGAAATTTGACTACAAGAAACGTACAGAATTTGCAGTTTTTCACAAGGTTATATTAGCCATATGTAGTGGCCGCAATTTGAGATAATGTCACTAAAAATTTATCTGCATAATTTATTCAGATTTAAAAATTCTAGTGGCCCAAACAGGCCTACAAAGAAAAAAGTTAAGTGTCGAGCCTTGATACATACACACACACACACACACACACACATATGACAAATTTACATCGGTGTAGGGCAATTTGTCAATCAGTTGCAATAAAAAACAACTTGATGGAAGAATTTCATAAATGTTAATAATTACACAGTACCCGCTGCATGCAATAAGGATTAGAACCAACACTTGCTGTCGGGCGGAAGTTCAGTGGTCTAGTGGATAAGATGCCTGTCCGGTGATCAGGAGGTCGTTGGTTCAAATACTGCCCGAGTATGTATGCCCATGATTCTTTTGTTATGGCTACTACTAAAACACTGATCAATTCAGTGCTTATTTATGTCGATGTAGGGCAATTCGTCAATCTGTTACAAACTTCTATTTGGTAGAAACAAATGATGTCACAACTTTAACAAAACAAATTGATGTAGTCCTTGGTGAGGAATGGGAATGATGTGGCTTTTTTTTCTCTGCCCCTCCCCCACACCATGCACTTCCCAAGGTTTTATAAATTTTAGAGGAAATCATTGACATGGGCAATAACAGTGATAAAAAAGTGCTTGGTGCACTTGTGTGTCGTGGAGTTCGCCAAATTTCAAAAGCAGCATTACAACTTTGCCGTTATATGCACAGACCTAGCTGTTTGAGTTCGACTCTCAGACAGCTAGGTAACAATATTGCCACGTGTGGAAAAACAGTGACAGCGTCGTGAATTCGGCTTTGCGCCTAGTCCGTCAGCTGGGGATAATCAACTCTTTAGAATCTCAATATCCTTCCGAAATCTGCACCCAGGGATAATTGTTTTCTGCTTTATAGTTTTCTTTTTTTTCTCTCTCTCTCACGCTTTCCTTTCATCCTTTCCCCAAGGTGCACGCCACTTTGAGAAACCTGTAAAAGGTGTGCCAATCAAAGCGATCCTTGAAGGGGAACAGCGAAAAAGAAAAAAGGATCGAAATAAATCTCAACCCAGTTTTTCCACAATAGGGTTGACAGCTTTGATATACTTTAAGAATAACTCTTTAAGAGTTTTTCTTTTTCTTTGTCAACTATATTTTATTTCATTTAGAAAAGCAGCAATTTCTTTTAATGGGGATACAAGGATTCTAAGTGTGGGGGAAAGTGTTTGACGTTTCTCTGGGAAGCAATGTAATCTTTTAGCAGATCATTACGTTGTGCGTAAAAGAAACGCGATACGCCATTAATTTCTATTAATTTGTCTTCCACTGGAGGATGCGTGAGCGGAAGTGGACTCGTGGAGGCAAATGTAAGTAATTGTAAATGTAGAGTTTTTGTCGTCGTCGTCGTTGCTGTTGTTGTTGCAATCATGGCTATACAGTGAGCTGGCCACGGCATTCGTAATCAAAGGAGATTCATTAAATTTAATTTGGATAAGTTCTACCAGCCATCCCACATCTTACTTTCGTGCCAATGTATTCGCTTTTTCTCGTACGTGTCTATTATGACACCAAGTTGCATCAGGGAGTAATTTGATCATATGCATCGGTGCATCATGTATATTTCATCCTACGTGCTACTCAAAAAAAAAAGATCAACTCCCTCCCCCCCCCCCCACCCCATCCATGGGCCTGTATTTTTCCATTTGTAGTCGGCAACAACTACCTCCATTTTTTTCCCCCCTCGGCCGGGAGAAATCAATAAGAATTAAAAATTGAAAGGAATGTGCGATCATTTGCTAATGATATGTGGATAGAAAATTTTCATAATGAAGAGAAAGACAGGCAGAAAAAGGACCCAATTTGTCACTTTTTTTTTAAAGAAACTGCCACGGCACTGCATTGGTGATTACATTCAGTGTCTGACAGTGCGTAATGGGTATGAAAAATAGTGGAGAATAGATTGAAGTAATCATTGATGGGATAGACCAATAGAAATGGGCAATGCTTTATAGCATCCATTTGAATATTGCATTCGAGATTGATATGTCGGCGGTATAAAACCTGTCAAACCCACTCACGTGAAACTCACATGAAACCGGCGTGAAACTGTAACTATATATGCCTGCATCTGAAGTCTATGAAGTTTACATCATATCAGTAGTACGTTTGGAAATTGCCATAAAAGATAATTTAAAATGAAATGAATGCAGTGCTTTACTGTTAGAGCATTTGAAGAATGAAAATCATGCAATTTGAGGCTTCAATAGAAGATCCTGTCAAGAATGCAATTTTTGTTATCACATATGGAAGAATCGATATCCATAAAACTCCGCCTTTTCCGAAAAAAAAAGATACTCCCAGTAATCAATTAATCTAATATCTACATTCTTGTCAAGAGTGATGAGCAAGCATGGTGATTCACGCTACTGTTCGGTTTCTGCTAGTTTATAAGAACAAGATCGTGTCGGCATTGGTATATGTAAGTGATGATTTTGAGCTGGTTGCAAATGGGTTCTTTTTCAAACTGCAGTAACTTCTTTCTGTGAGAAATATACCAGCTTAAAGTATACTCTTGGTTTTAACTTGTTGAAGGCTAGTCCAGAGTATACTAGAGCAGGTGTCTTTGGGAAATGCGCGTTATAGCAAATTTAGTCTGTCCTCAACGGGTTGAATGGGTTGATTTTCCCTACACCCATACAGCTGTGTCCTATTACATACCCCTAACTAAGTGAACCTGTGGGTATAATTCCCAGAATGAATTGTTGAAATATACAATATGGTATTTTTCAGAGTCAAATGGAAGTCAGAGATAGATCCATTGATTTAAGTATCCAAAACTTCCAACTTTTCATTTTCAAACTGTGCTAGACATTCTCTATTCATCTTGTTACATAATGCAACTCCTGTTGTATTAAAAAGATATGAAAAATAAATCATGTTAGTCTAATTCCCCTATATGTGTGATTTTATTGCATTATAGTCTTTTTTTGGGAGAGATAAATGAGGTCATTCACGCCTTTGAACGTGGAAACTATTACGGTCTCTAAACTCGAAAACAAGCTGTATGAAGATCATTAAACTTCTGCCTGCATGTTTATGCAAACATAGAAATGTATGCACATTCTTTGAAAAACCAAGTCTTTATTTTCATGTGTACACTACATGAATAATGTCAACTGGAAAAAAAAATTCCGTGTTTGTGCTCTCAACCAGTTCAATCAGCATACTAATGTCCCCAGAGTGAGCAAGTCAACACCGTTAAAAAAAACTAGGTTTTCACAGGCAAGAGCTGGCTTGCTATCTGTAAACTATATCATTTGTGTGTCTCATTCTCTGTGTTTTCCCAGAATGGAAAAAAAAACCAAGGACACTGAATATAATAGAAATATCTGTGCTATGACACATTTTTTCACGCACAAAAGGAAAGAATAATTCCTCTTCACAATAGCGGGAGAGAAAAGAGAGAGAGAGAGAGAGACAAGATTAAGTAGAGGAAAGGTAATGATGTTTAAATTTGGCACTTCTACGGAATAGGCTCAATGCCCCCAGTGTTCCACACCAAACACTTCCGACATTCCGCCCGCGCACTTGTGGGGATTGTGCGTGCAAGGGCCCATTGTCGGGCAGGACGCGCCGAACAATGGATTACACCGCTGATCGTATCGCGGCCGATTGTCTGCAAAACCCTTTTTCTTTTATTTCCTCTGTGATTCCAATGTTTGCCCAAAGTGAATGGAATATTTCTATCATGCTAACCATTCATCTGTTTGGGTTTTCTTTTTCATTCTGTTACTTATTTCTCCATTTTGATCCCCAATTTTCTATGTCTTTCTCTTTTTTTGTCCCCCCCCCCCTCTCTCTCTCTCTGTTACCATTATTCATTACTGCCTTTATCTATTCTTGCCCTATCCCTCCTTTTCCTCTACCCCCTTTACAACTACATTTGAAAAAAGATCTGTATGAAGAAGAGACAGGAGAAAAACACTTTGATCAGAGAATTGTTTACATGTTGCAAGTTTTCTCCCAAACTTTGTGATTCCATGACGCTGAATGTATAAACACCTGCCATTTCATTCTGTGATTTCTTTTCTTGACTTCAATTACAGTCACTATTGGTACTTCCACTACAATTACTAATGACAACCAACTACTAGACAAGTGCTTAGAAGACAAATGTAACTGTTTCATATACTCCTACTGTAAACTTTACTACAATTATCAAAACCAGTACTTTCACTACTACTACAATTACTAGTGCTACTGCTACAACTGATGATAGTAGTTATAGTGACAGTAAAGCACTCTTAGTGCTATTACTTCTACTACTGCTACTGCTGCTACCACTGCTTCTACTACCAATGCCATTATATACTACTTCTACTACATCTATTACACTCTTTACAAATTCTTATACTACTATGTCTGCTATCACTACTTACACTGTCATTACTACTAGTTTTATTACTATTAATACTGCCACTACTACTACTACTACTACTGTGTATATAACCTACTACTTGCAGCAATTCTACTATCTCTGTTGTCGTTGTACTGCCATATGTGACTGTGCACCTCAAAACGAACATAAAGTCGCACACACTGATTTTGCGTGAGGACTGAAAATAAGTGAAATGGGTCAACCTAGCCGAACTTGACTTTTTCATATTTTCTGAAAGAGCGGGTCTTCTTTTACATTGTACTAAAATTTGGTATCACAAAATGGGCAGGAAAGTGTGTTTTTCTAGCAGTTTATCTCGAACAGTTTTGGTAGAATAGTGTGATTAGGTGTGTCTTTAGAATCCCTTTTTGGTTTCTGAAAAACCTTGTCCACATTCTTCACTTTCAACTCTAATAACTTTTGAAAGGATAGTGGTACTGCTTTGAAAGTTGGCATTAATTATGGACAGAATGTGTTAATGGGGCATGCTTAATTTCAGTGTAATCTGATAATCCCTTCAATGTTGTTACTCTGGTGGTTTACTTCCTGTTTTTTGGTCCCATTCATCGCACAGCCAGCACGGTTTGGTAAAGATTAAGCGCTTGAATAGACACTGTACTTCAGAGCCTCTTTTCTCAGTTCACACTTTTCCTGAGTTTGTGCTTTCTTTCTAATATTTAGATAGGTTAGGAGAGTCCATTTTATTTGAGTTATACATCATCTTAAAGCTTTAAAGTCTGCTCTTTTAGAATATGGTCTTAACTAAAAATTCATGTCTGGCGACTTTTTGTTTGTTTTGAGGTGCAGGGTCACATTTTATACTCGGTATTTATGGCTTTGCTACAACTTCTATTGCTACTACCATTTCTACTTTTACTACTACTACCATTATTACCACCACAACTACATCTATTACAACTACTACTACAACTATTACTACTACTAGATTACAACTGTTACTATTACTACTACTACTATTACTACTACTACTACCACCACTTCTGCTCTACCACTACTACTACTACTACTACTACTGCTACTGCTACTACTACTGCTACTACTACTACTGCTACTACTACTACTACTACTACTACTACTGCTACTACTACTACGACTTGGACTACTACTGCTGCTAAAGTAACTGTGACTACCAGTATTTAGACCAAGACACTGCTGCTTCTAGCACTTCTGCTCCCAGAGACTAGTGGGCTACAACTGCTGTCACCGTTACCATGATTGCTACCACCGTGTTTTATTATTGCTGCCACACTTTATTCTCTGAGCTCTCCAACAGCTCTCAGGTGTTTGGAGTCTAAATGAGGAATGGTTCTTAGATAGCGAATAAGAATGAAATGCTATTACCAGAGCATCAAAGACAATGATCCATATCTCTGAGATATGTATGTCTATGGATGAACAATTATCCATTTCAGACACATATTAATTGCATTCGCAATTGTGCATCTTTGTTCAGCTATCGTATTTAATCTTTTCTCATTTTCTCGGTCATGCGGCAGACTTTTAGCACTAGAAAGACCCAAAACTGGCCATGATGCATAGGAATAGTAAATATTCAAAGTCCAAGAAAATCATAATACTGTATCCTTTTCCTTCCAAGTTATCCATTTTATTTCTCACTCCTTATTCCCCTCCCCACTGATCACATAAAGGGGTGGGGGGAGGGGAGAGCAACCATTAAAAGAAGGAAATATTCAGAAGCTCAAAGAAATACAAACATAGGATCTTTTTTACTCGAGTTTGAGTAATCCCAGACAAATATATACACTGGAGCCGCATTCTGCATGTTCTCCAGTTTCAGCGGTAATCCAATCTTTGAGCAAATCTTTAGGCAAATTAAGACCCGAAATCAGGGAAATGAGGCGAGTCAAATTGGAGTGGTGAATATTCCATGCATGCTGTTCCTGCGCAGCGTGGATCTAGGCAGCACGAGCGGAGGGGATGGGAGACGCACGCTCCTCCGCTGCAGGTTATACATTCTGACTTGATTGGAAGGCAAGTCAAGTCTTCCACTAGATCAACGGATCTTTGGACATTTGGGGTAATCATGTGGATGTTTGGAGCCAGAGATTCAGGAAATGCGGTTTATCCTTCTCTTCTCCTCAACACAGAGCAATACTATTCAAACTCTCTCATTCCCCATATACACATCCGAGTCTCGTTATTATTCAGAATTTGTGATTATCATGTCCTACTTTTGTCTGTCTGTTTAGGAAAAAAATAGAAGAGAGATGAAGGTAAATGAATAGCCGGTGACACGCATTAGAAATGTGTACGCAGTGAGTTCTGTTTTCTTTTTTGTCACTTCATATCAAATTCAAAATATTTATGCCAATAGTTCACAAGTTTCTGGGATTCTGCTCACTAAATATGCATGTGTGTTGAGATGGCATTCAGTGAACTTGGTATACTAAATGAATCATTCATATGGCATACAGACAGATGGATAGTCAAATATAGACCAATATGCTCTTGGATTATACCCAGTATCGTTCATTTATGCAGAGAAATTTGTGGAAGAAAAAGCCTGGAAATGTCAAGAGATGATGTAAGGATGATGTCATAATGATTAGAAAACTGCCGTAATTGCTGGCTGAGCCAAAAATGAGGAATGACTTGAATAATGGAATGGATCAGAGACTCTAAAGGATTCAACCCCAGGATATCTTTATCATAGTTAGGAATGCCAAAGTGAGATAGATTATAACAGAACGAGTGTCCATTACTGGGAGGGGGTATTAAAGTATAGGATGGATTTTTTTTCATCTCAGGATATTACATATTTCTCTTTAGTAATTCTCATATTTCATGTGTACATGTGTGTAATTCATATATCCAAGTTGGGGGGGGGGGACAAAACCTTCGATCTAAAAAATGTCAAACGTTCAGGAAAGCAAGAAACACATGGCAGGTAAAGCATCACCTTTCCTTTGACATGCCGTGGTGACTCCATTTTGGGGGTAAGACAGCTAGGATTTGGACAGGATATCACTTGGCTGATTATCTGACTATTAATAAAAAAGTGACTTTTTACCCAAATTGAGGTGCAAATCCTTGTCACCCTTAGTGTATGTGCATAATACCGGTATGTATCTTTATATAACTATGTATTAAAGTGAAGAAGTAGTCTGAGTTGGCTTGATTTGTTATGCATATCAAGAGAAAGGATGAAATAAGGGCTGTGGAAAATTGTTATTTTACAAATTTTTGGCCCTCTGCCTTTTTCAAGGTATGACTTCAATGACATACATACAGACACTTACTGTAAAACAAGAAATGTTCATGTGCATGAAACTTTTGCAAATTTTGCGAGTAGCCATGATTCGCAAAAGTGAAATGCACATGAAAGGTCTTGTCTACTCAATCCAATACATGAATTATGCTTGTAATAATTTCTGGTCAGCACTTCACAAAAGTTTCATACCACAAAAAAAGGCCGTCAGCTCCAAGTTTGGAAAGTCTCATGCCGAAGATGTTTCTGATTTTACTGTATCTACATGTATTTCCGTTCCTTTAACCCATTGAGGACGAGTCCCGAGTGTGATGTATACTCGGGCAAGTGTCTATGGGAAATGTGTGTTGTAGCAAAATCAGTCCATCCTCAACGGGTTAAATCTGTGTATCTATTTACCGACACATCCAAACCTTTATACACAAGTCAGATTTCTGTAGTCATCAGCAATGACAGTGAAATAGGTTGAATTTAATTTGTAACTGAACAACCATAACATCTGTTCAATTATCAATCATCCTGTTTTTGTAAACCTGTCTGAAGATACAAGGTTGTTTTTTTATTTCAATGATTTCTAGAATTGACACAAAAATCAGGAATAAAAGGATATTTTCATGGTCTTTAGCATCAGAAAAATTAACAATTTGACTTCTGCTGTAATATATCAGAGAAATGTCTCCATGCAAACAAGCTGTGCAAGTGTTATTGAGAACACCCTTTTCCTTCAAAAAAAGGTATTCCACTTGCCCAATGGCTTAATCAGTCTAGATCCTCTGCATGTGTGTTGCCATGGTGATATTCATAGATGGCTGTCTAGCACAGCATTTTGAAAATGGTAGGTGTGGCAGTACAAATGATTGCCGACGGGCATTCTCGTCAAATTCTTTTTCTCGGCACAGCAGTCCTTCGTCCCTCCGTTGGATGGATCGGGGCTCTCGTGCCGGCTGTATGCACGCTGAAATCCACTGTCTGCTCTCACCGGTTGATTTTCATTTTTCCCCCCTCTCTTCATCTCCCTCCCTCTCATTTGCTTGTCACACATATCATCTCTCTCTCTCTCTCGCTCGATCTCTCTCTCTTCTCCCTCACTTGTAGGCAGACCAACCACACACACATATACACTGGCGCATCCTCCGGGCAAACAGTCGCGCACGGCCGCTTCACCTTCCCGGCGCCGCCGCAGCCACTTCATGCGCCTTTGCCTCTCTGGTTTGCTCTCCGAGCTTTGCTCGCCACCTACCTGAAATATTCTGACACAATCGCTACATTTCTGGACAAGGGTGTGAAAGCCAGCCCCTTCCCTGTGTCTTACTTCCTTCCCATCTCATGCAGTCCCCCCTCGGCCAGGTGCTCGCTAGGCCCCTAAAAAGTACCTGTGAACTCAATCAAGATTCCTGCCTTAGCCTTTCACATCTTCTTCTTCTCCCATTTGTTTTTCTCACTTTTCTTTCCCTTTTCTTCCCCCTTCTTTCTTTTCTTCCCGTTTTTTTTTTTTTTTTTTTTTGTCTGTATTGGGTTAGGAGAGAAGAAGGTTTACATTATGTTGAAGTTCTGTTATTCCCTTTTGATACACAAGTGTCACTATTCTCAACACCACAAAAACCTTAGCATGCAATTCAACAAATTGAATAGAGATAGAACAGAAGTTCTGTTTTAAATGACTTTTTTATTTTCTACTGGCCTTTCTCTGTTGATCTCACTCTCTCTTCTTTCTCTCTATCACTCTTTTTCTCCCTGTTTGTCTCCTCCTTTCCTTTCTTTCCTCTTTTACTGTCTTTCTCTTTTCTTTATCTGTCCATCAAGATGGTTAACAATGATTGATCTCTTTGTCTGCTTGTTGATATGTCTTTAGCTACTGTAAAACCAGAAATATTCGCAGCATGAAATTTTTCGTGAATTGAAGCTGACAGCCTCTTTTGCGGCATGAAATTTTTGTGAATTGTCACTGGCATTCAGGGCTTGCATACAATTTGATTTTGTGAATCTTGACTTCTCGCATAATTTGCAAACATTTCATGCATGTGAAAATTTATGGTTTTACAGAACTTATCTAACCGCATCCGTTTCTCCTTCATTCAACAATTTGCACTTTCTTTCCTCTAGAATCCTGTTTGTCATTGCCAGGCTTGTGTACTGCAGGCATTTCTTATAATTTCCCATCTTTTTGTGCTAAAAGAGATTATTTTTTTATATTTATGGAGAAATCTTAGAATGATCTACCTTGCCTGTTTGAACTTAGTCAAATCTATGTAGTCCTGCCAGCTTGAGCTGTCATTGAGATTGTGAACAAAAGGTGCAAAGGATGATGACATATTTGGCATATGTATTACCTAACAGAGATAAACTTGTTACATCACTGGTTACTCGATCAAGGTCAGATAAACACATAACTGCACAGCTCAAGCCTTATTCAATGAGCTGTTATACAGAATTCAGTGCAAACTTGCAACAAATATAATTTCTGTTCAGGTCACTCACCTTATCGGGCTTGTAATTGGCCTGGCGATGGTCAAAGATCAAGATCAAAATTTGAAGAAACATCATGTTGCCACGTACAATGTGGGGGGTTCGCTGTTGTGGTTGCTTGTGGCATGTTTTAATCCTATAACTGGTTGCCTGGTTGGATTACTTCCCAGAGAGTAGAGTATTAAAACTTTTCCAGTGACTAGGTTTGATTCCAGTGAATAGGTTTGATTCCAGTGACCTGGTTTGAATCCAGTTACCGGGTTTAAATCTACTGAAAGGGTTTTATTTCAGTGGCCAGCTTAGATTCCTGTGAACAGGTTTGAGTCTAGTGACAGGTTTTAATTCCAGTGACTCGGTTTCATACCAGTGACCAGGTTGGATTCAAGTGACTAAGTGTAATTCCAGTGACCAGGTTTGGGTCCACTAACCAGGTTAATGTCAGTGACATGGTTTGATTCCAATGACCAAGTTTGAATGCATTGACCAGGTTCAATTCCATTGACCAGATTTGAAACCAATGACCAGGTTTCAATCCAGTGACCAGGTTGATTCCAGTCATCAGGTGTGATTCCAGTGACCAGCTAGGTTTGATTCTAGTGACCAGATTTGAATCCTGTGACCAAGTTTGATACCTTTGACCAGGGTAATGATCCCTTGGAATGCACCTTGAACTGTTTAATGTGGTAGAAATACTCTCAAGGAAATAAAACTGTATTAAATTTTTCTTCACAATCCACTCTGTTCAATCATCACTACTAAAATTATCGACATTTTGCCCATTACTGGCTTTGGCTTGTCAAAGATTTGGTACATTTTAAGCTGTGACCATGATTCACAAACATTGTTGTTTTTTTAGCAGATCAGATTAAGGTCAAGCAGTCAAGTATGATGGCAAGATCCTGAAATTTCACTTGTTTACCCAAACAATTTAAAAGGGATTGACTTGGTTTCATCATATCTCCTTACACAATACGGAAGAAAATGACATATAATCTTCTTGGTCATGTTGATTGGTGTGGTAAACATCTAAGAATATGGGTTACATGCAGCATCTAAGGTAGAAGCAGAGTCCACAGCTT